>NC_079216.1:5482823-5545323 GCF_029633865.1 Lampris incognitus | reverse complement strand
CACACACACACACACACACACACACACACACAGTACTGCACACACTGTACTACACACCTGCTGTACTACACACACACACACACACACACACACACACACACACACACAGTACTGCACACACTGTACTACACACCTGCTGTACTACACACACACACACACACACACACACACACACAGTACTGCACACACTGTACTACACACCTGCTGTACTACACACACACACACACACACACACACACACACACACACACACACAGTACTGCACACAGAACTACACACCTGCTGTACTACACACACACACACACACAAAGTACTGCACACACTGTACTGTACACAGAACTACACACCTGCTGTACTACACACACACACAAGTACTACACAAACAATACTACACACACGCTGTACTACACACACAGTACTGTACACACACTGTACTACACATTGTACTACACACACTGTACTGTATACATGCTGTACTACACATGCTGTACTCCACAAGCTGTACTCCACACACTGTACTATACACACGCTGTACTATACACACGCTGTACTACACATGCTGTACTGCAATGCTGTACTCCCCACACACAGTACTATACACACGCGCTGCACTACACATGCTGTACTACAAACACAGTACTATACACACACGCTGTACTCCACATGCTGCACTACACACACTGTACTACAAACACAGTACTATACACATAAGCTGCACTACACACACTGTACTACAAACACAGTACTATACACATAAGCTGCACTACACACACTGTACTCCACATGCTGCACTACACACACTGTAAAAACACAGTACTATCCATACACGCTGGACTCCACACAGTGTACTGCAAAGACAGTACTACGCACACACATGCTGAATTACACTGTACTCCACATACTGTACTACTAACAGCATCACTCACTCACTCACACACACACACATACACACAAAAACACACTGTAATTCACGCACTGCACTACGCACACTATTACAATATACACACACACACACACACACACACACTGTAATTCACGCACTGCACTACACACACTATTACAAAATAATACACACACACACACTGTAATTCACACACTGCACTACACACACTATTACAAAATAATACACACACACATACAAAAACACACTGTAATTCACGCACTGCACTACACACACTATTACAATATATACACACACACACACAAATACACTGTAATTCACGCACTGCACAACACACACTATTACAAAATAATACACACACACACACACACACACACACACAAAAACACACTGTAATTCACGCACTGCACTACACACACTATTACAATACACACACACACACACACACACACACACACACACACACACACACACACAAACACTGTAATTCACGCACTGCACTACACACACTATTACAATATATAAACACACACACACACACACACACACACACACACACACAAAAACACACTGTAATTCACGCACTGCACTACACACACTATTACAAATAATACACACACACACACACACACACACAAAAACACACTAATTCACGCACTGCACTACACACACTATTACAAAATAATATATACACACACACACGCTGTAGTACACATGCTGTACGCCATTGTACTGCAAACACAACACCACACACACACACACACACACACACACACACACACAAACACACACACACACACACACACACACGTACTACACACTGCACCACACACACTGTGCTTGGGTCAGTTTACTTTCTGTTCACTCGATTCAAGTTGGGGCGTAAAAGTGTAATTAACATAATTATAATTATTACCAGTATTTTTATGCAGGAGCCTATTGGTTAAAAAAAAAAAATAGATGAAAAATCCAAAAACACAAACACACACCTCACCCTGGCCTGGCCTGGCCTGGCCCTCACCATGTATTTCATGGTGAGTTTCATACCTATGTATTCATACTGCCTCCACGTGAAGCACATTGTGTTACATAGTGTGTACAAAATGTGCTACAGAGTTTGATTTGAATGACTGGGAATGTTGTCTGTGGCAAGATTGAGATGGTGTGGACATGCGTGGAGGAGGAGAGATGCTGGGTATACTGGGAGAAGGATGCTGAATATGGAGCTGCCAGGGAAGAGGAGAAGAGGAAGGCCAAAGAGGAGGTTTATGGGTGTGGTGAGGGAGGACATGCAGGCGGCTGGTGTGACAGAGGAAGATGCAGAGGACAGGAAGAGATGGAGACGGATGATCCGCTGTGGCGCCCCCTAATGGGAGCAGCCAAAAGTAGTAGTAGCAGTTTGATTTGATTGACTGAAGACCCAATGACGACAATGATAACGTTAACGCGTCGAACTAAATAAAACAGACGTCTGCAAAGCTTTAGTGTTTGTACATCGGATCTAAGAAACATGTTTTTAATCCATCATTTTGTCAAGCAACGGATGGCAAATAATTTGTAGTTTAGTATGCGCGGAAATATTTGTTTTGTTTGTTTAATTAGTAGTCCTAGTTTCTTAACGACTGTATCAGAATAGAAATGAGGGTTTTGTCAACGTTACATTCTTGGAGAAGGTCTTGAATGATGTACATGGAGTTGGTTTTCCTCCTGTTGTGGGACGGAGGCGTTTCCAGGATTTGAGTACATTCAGGGTTTAGCCCGGACTTCTGTAGGGGGGTCCGTGGGGATAATAATAATAATAATAATAATAATAATATGGTATCCTTCCCAAAACATTTTTTTTAATATTTTGATGCTTTTTTTTAATGCACTCTGGCACCTTACTTACATTCAAAGTGCACGCCTTAATCACTGAGAAATGTGTACCTCAAAAACCGTTCCTTACTCCTACGCTGGCAGGAGTTTTCATGTACCTTGTGATACACATTACAGTGACGTTGCCACTAAAGAGTTACATTTTTATATATTTTTCAGGAAGTCAAAATAATGCGATTTCAGGATTTTATTTTATTTTTTGACAAATTGGTGTATGTCATGATAACGCGAGCTAAAATGAAAACGTTTGTTATTTCAGCGCAACTTCAAAAGGTGCTACACCGTGACACCGACGTATCTATACTGACATTTCGTCACCTTCCTAAAATAATGGCCCCCCGTCATATTTTCAAGTTTTTCAAAAAACAGAACAAACTGAGACTGAAACAAAATTTGTCAAGTTTATTCTGTTTTTTGAAAAACTCCAAAATATGACGTAGGCCATTATTTTAAAAGGTGACGATCTGCAGTTGACAAAATTCCTTCCGGCGTACAGGCGTGAGTAGCATTAGCATTTTAGCTAATCAAAAATGGCTTCACTCTTTGACTCTGACGCACAAACACACGACGTAAAACACCAAACTGTCGTTACCGGTTTCCACGCCTGATTCTGACTCAGCTGCTGGCTCTTCAGTCCGGAGCTGGTCTTTGCTACCCTCTGCAACACCATGAAACCAACTTAAATGAAACTCATAATTGGATTCATAATTGGATGGGATTGCGTTCTAAATACACTACATGATCTAACTGTAGCAGTATCTAAACATCACCCCAAAACATAATGGCGTAAAGCTAATTGTTTATTTTCCTGAAGTTCACTTAAATTTAAATGAATATGATGGTTAACTTTTGTTGGCGCCTACAGTAAAATGAACGAGTCGCTACCGTTTTAGTGGAAAGGACAATAAAAGTATGCCGTGGGATCCGATGAGTACGGCCTGCTAGCTAAATGGCACCTACAATCACGACGAAATTCTCTTCGTCGTGATTGTAGGTGCCAAATCCAACTCATGTCATAAATCAACTGTTAGTTTCTACCATGATTGAAAAGTTGCTACATGGGCCAACTTCTTCCCCTTCCTTCTCTTCCGGAAAAATCCAAAAAAGGTTTGAGTCGTTTTTCTTCCTGCCCGCTCCGCCATTTCTCAACTCGCATGCTGTGTCCCAATTGACCTTTCGCAAAGCCCCGCCCCCCTTAGTTACTGTTGCTATGCCCGTCAAGCAATTCAGAACTATCCAGGAAGTAGCCGGAAAGCACCAAAACATGAAGGAAGAAATCAGCGCATTGTGTGGGTAAAAGTAGCAGTAATAATACGTTAGCTGTATTAGCTATCAATAATGGTTAGTAGCTAGCTTAGCTTGGAGCAGACAGGTATTTGTGTTGATTCTGGATGGATGAAGCTGGCCATGGGGTCTGCTATACTGCCAAATCTATTGCCCACATTGCGCTTCTTGCGTTCTGGGTTTCGGGAAGGGAAAGAGAATTACACCCCCTCCAAACTTGGACGGTGGACGAATGTCTATCCAAAGCACCGAGCAAGATTTCACTTATAAATGGAAGTACTGGGTTTCTACTCATTTGAACATCTAACGCCAGATATGTTAAACTTCAGGGGACCTTAAAGCCTCAACATTTCTGTTAAAATACGTGACGTTAGATGGAGAGGCTCTTCTGCCTGCTCGAGAGGATGATAGAGAGGCATTGATTTATTTTTGTTTTTTTTGTGTGTGTATTAACTGTTATGAATAAGTTTATTGTGCAAAATGTTAGATGTTTCATAAATTAGAATATTGTTACTTTTTTATATGTGTTATCTATTCTTTTTACTATTTACAACTAAAGTACAACCGTTTATAAAAGGGTTAACAACATTTCACGAATAACAAATGACTAATGTTTTTTTCTTTTATTATAATTAGTAATTAAGCGACAGTCTTAAAATTTCCAGCTAATTACAAATTAGAGAAAAAAATTGCTATTTACAAATGACATATTTAAAATTACATATAATTAACATGATTAGCTGAGCAGGAGTCCCTGGTCTGGATGGAATGCCACAAGAAAGACCCTGGTGTCTTCTGGCTGCCAGTGGGACTCATCAAGGGCGGTTCCCAGAGTTTGTTTTGGGGTGCGTGTCTCCACTGTCCACCACATCATCCATCTATCTATCTAATAATAACATTACCATAGGTTAAAATAATAGGTTTACCGCTCCACGGTCCTCTCTCAGCCGGCTATAAATCAGCCGCCGGCTATGATGGCGGCGCATCTCCTCTTCCTCCAGCATGAGGCAAATCAAAAAAACGGCGGCTCTGGCTCCATCATCTTTTAAGTGGTAACTTCCAAGAGTAATCGTGACGCAAGGATAAGGTGACGCAACCAGGAATCCACCGAAGGCTAGACCGTCCCATTTAACAACCGACGAGGTATACGGAGGAGCCTCCGGAGGATTCGGCTTCGTAGACCGCGAAGGCTGCACCCTCTGAAGGATGCAGACCTTGAATTGGGACACAGCTGCAGTCTCTTCCCGCTTTAACTTGTCACGTGACTCAGACAGCAGCCCCAGGTCACCTGCTCGCCACAAGTTTGAGGGCTTACATAAGGTATGGTTTGGCCGGCGCCCCTCACCCAGGGAGTATATGTATTCAGACAGGAAGTATATGTATTCAGACAGAAATCACCCAAACACCATTTGAACCAATACTTAACGCTGCTGACAGGCGCTCACAGACTGAAAAACACTTCTACTTCATAATTATTTGCATTATACAACTACACTATATTTAACATGTTTAAGTAGATTTTCATCTCTTGATATCTGAAGGGGGCGGCGCCCCAGTGCCCTGTACTGGCCAGCCGCCGCTGAGACAAATCGGCAACTCTGAAACGACTTTATTTCAGAATACACAATAAAGAGGAACTGAACTTTGACCCAATCATTCAATATGTCGCATAAAAACAAGACGTGTTTTAACACTGAGTAGTTAAAAGAAAAAGGTTGGATGTGAGAGGTAAAGTAAAAACAACAGTAAACCTGCTCGGCGTGATGGAGGGGTGACTTGCTGGGTTCTCTCTTTAAGGGCAGCCTCTCCTTTGTCGCCGCTCTCGTTTCGACTTTCAAACCTCATTCTCAGGGCTGCTCTCTGCAAGTCAGCAGGCACTTTCAATGACAGCCAAACTTCCCAGCATTCTTTGTGGCAGGGCTGCCTTTTGTCTCTCTCTCCCCCCCTCCTGTTAACTGTTAAGTTACTTCACTTGACATGAAAAATTGGTTTTTACAGGCGATCCATAGTTGCCGGTTGGCATAGTTTGCATGTCCTTAATTTACTTTATATTTTTGACTATAAATTTTATGCTGCCACTGAACCTTTCATGAGAGTGTCAGTCGTCGTCGGATGCTTTGTCATAAATGAGTGTGCCTTAACCTTTCAGGGAATGCTACTGCTATCATATTCTGTATATCAAATCTACTGTATCATCACTAATACAAGTATGACAAAATATGTGAATCAGCCCTCATGTTGTGTTCACTGATTAGCAACAGTTGTGCTGTTCATTACATTAGCCTATGAATCTTATGGCAATAAAATTAACATTTTACAGTTTTTATATCTTATAATTTAGGTTAGACTACCCAATATATATTATCTTCACCTTCAACAAAACAGTTACTAAGTGTTCCCACACATGCTAGAAAAAAACCCGTATAGAATAACTCTTCGTGATAACTCTTCTACTATATGCACTCCCTCAGAGACTCCTAACAGGCTAACCTGGAGGCTATCTGGTCTCGACGGCGGAGTTAAGCGGAGATGGCCACAGAAAACGTTCCCGGCCCTTCACTCCTGAGCGGAGGAAACCTCTCCGTCGAATGACGCCAGGAGGAGGCCGGTGCAGGCTGCCTGCAGCATCTGGTGGACACCTGCAAGACTGCAAGTCACTGGAAAGAATGAGAGAGGCACTTATGTGATACTGCTAAGTCACCAGAATGTGGGCCAGAGCGTCTTAACCCTCCACGCTCGGGGCCGACATCCCCGCAGCCCCTCCGCTCGCAGAGGCTATACGCCGGCCCCGAAGCAGGGCGTTCAATCGCTAAATCAAAGGCGGCATAAATAACGGCCAACAGTCGGCGAAAGGTAATAAAAATGTCAGCAGTAATCTGGTCGGCCCCGTCGAGACCGGGCTCCCGGGTGGCTGGTAAGTCAAGCTCCTGACATCATTTTCAGTTGTTTCAAAAGGTCATTGACACACAGAAAAATATGAACTTGGGCGTGTTTATATATTCCCCCCCACCCTCTTGAGTTAGCTAAGGTTTCTGAAGTTCCTCTTTTTTATGACAGCCAGTGCACCAGAGAAAAGGAACTTTAACTTGCTCACGCTTCAAACGCATCGGAAGTCGTTCCACCCGTGCGCTGATATGTGCTATGTGCAGCGTCGACGAGTCTCCCTAACGTTGACCGATGCGGTCGGATAATACTCATATTGGCCGGTTTAAGGCCTTGCTCTGCCTCTCACCCTGTGACCTTCGCATTGTAAACATGTATATAAAAACACGCGTGCGAAAGGTTCGTTTCATAAGGAGGCGAGCGACAGGATATGTTTCCTTCCGGAGACAAACCACATTGTGAGTCCATGTGGCGGTAAGGCCCAGGCTCGGGGTCCGCCGCGTGCCCATAGCTTCTTCTGTTTCCACGAGCTCTTATTGCTGCAAGTGAAGCGCATCGCAGGGAGAAATGGCAAACATCACCGCGGACGGCGTGCGTCTGATCCCTCGCACGGCACTAAAGGACTCCTTTAATGACCTCTGGGGGTTGTGCGGCACGGCTCCCTTAGATGTCAGCCCGCTGCTCGGTCCGTTTTATGGCGCAGCTAGGGGATGTTATGACCGGGGAAAACGATACCTGCAGTTTGGCCGCTAAACCTCCTTGGGCCTTCTGTAATAACCAAGGCAAGAGGGCAGGTAGCGTCTGGGTCAGAGGTTAAACACTGCCAGACAGCGCTGGCCAGCAGTTAATAACCAGCCAGCCTGGTATCAGTGCATGCATGGACTGGCAGACACACAGGCCTTCAGGTGAAAGCTGCTTGCTGGTCAAAAATAAATACGGCTCGGCTTCAGTTAACGGACAGTGAGACTGGATGTCCGGGACGCCGACGTAGCATCCGCGACACAGCTTTCATGCCGGTTTCACGCCACATCTAACACGTGAATAAGAGAAACTGAACGGTTAAAGTCCAGCTTGGTTTGCACAGTGAAGCGATCCGCCCGGCAAGCTCCTGTCCGGCCCGGCGAGCTCGGGACCCAAATGACGGCAGGGCGTGACATAGGCCCGTTCTGTAACACCTTGCGAAGAAGGGAGTAAACAGAGGAAACCGCGTCCCTCCGTCTTCAACCGTTAAAAGACAGCGTAAGATGGCGTTCGGGGCACGCCTGCCGGCATGATACCCACAACACTGCTGTCTTAGAGGACACCAAGATGACTCCATTCTGATGCGAAATAAGTACAAAACGCAACATTTGTGACGTATTTTTGGGTATACGTTGTCGAACGGGTGCACGATATGACCGGGGAAATGAGCTAGCGAGGTTAAAAAGAAGTCAGTCGTCCCTTTGTGCCGTTTTAAAAGTCAAGACTCAAGCCCTCTAAATGTGGCAGGGGGTACACAGGAGACCCGGAGCAATGTTTCTCAAAAGGGGGAAATGGAGGAGGAGAAAAAAGTAAAAGTGCTTCTGCAGTTACGTATTAACAGACGTGTTTCTTTCCTCGGCGGTTACATATTTACATATTTGTGTTTATCATTCTAGCGGCGCTGTGACGGAGTTGTGTATCGGCGTTGTTGAGGCGCTTTGTCTCATTATGGCCAATAAAGCCCTGTGAGATGAAAACTTGCTCGAATTGAATTTCTATTAAACTCGTGGCCCTCTAGTGTGCACAACGATCGTCTGGCCCGGTCCATCTGCCCTTTTGAGACACACACACACACACACACACACACACACACAGCGTTTCCCCCAGGCCTTTCCTCCCGTTAGCCTGTCTTTTCAGTTGCTATGAGACAACCGGGCTGAAGCCAAGGCTTCCACTATTCATTATGGGAGGAACAAAAGGCAAGGCGGTGGACAAAGCAGGGCAGACCAACCCAAACCAGCTCCCACTTAACACACACATCACACCTCCCATCGCCCTGACTGGCATACAAATGGCCGATTCAACACTTTTTCGGCACTTGTTTCCAGCACTTGTTTTTCCTCTCTTGCCCAGCGTGCCCAGGGGACGGACGACGGAGGAGAAAAAAAAAGATTTGAAAAATAAAAAGCCAACACACACACACACACACACACACACGCACAACACACACTGGATGGACGATGGAGAAAAAAAAAAGATTTAAAAATAAAAAGCCAAAACACACACACACACACACACAACACACACCGGATGGATGATGGACAAAAAAAAAAAGATTTAAAAATAAAAAGCCAACACACAACACACACACACACACACACACACACACACACACACAACACACAACGGATGGATGATGGAGAAAAAAAAAAGATTTAAAAATAAAAAGCCAACACACACACACACACACACACACACACACACACACACACACACGCACAACACACACTGGATGGACGATGGAGAAAAAAAAAAGATTTAAAAATAAAAAGCCAACACACACACACACACACACACAACACACACCGGATGGATGATGGACAAAAAAAAAGATTTAAAAATAAAAAGCCAACACACACACACACACACACACACACACACACACACACACACCGGATGGATGATGGACAAAAAAAAAGATTTAAAAATAAAAAGCCAACACACAACACACACACGCACACACACACACACACACACAACACACAACGGATGGATGATGGACAAAAAAAAAGATTTAAAAATAAAAAGCCAACACACAACACACACAACACACACTGGATGGACGACGGAGGAAAAAAAGATTTAAAAATAAAAAGCCAAAACACACACACACACACACACACACACTCACTCTCTCTCGTCCATCATATCCACACAGCCCCCCCCCACACACACACACGGGATGGATGGATGGAGAGAAAAAAAGATTTAAAAATAAAAAGCCGAAACACACACACACACACACACACACACACACTGGATAGACGATGGAGGAAAAAAAAGATTTAAAAATAAAAAGTCAAAACACACACACACACACACACACACACACACACACTGGATGGACGATGGAGGGAAAAAAAGATTTAAAAATAAAAAGCCAAAACACACACACACACACACACACACACACACTGGATGGACGATGGAGGAAAAAAAAGATTTAAAAATAAAAAGCCAAAACACACACACACACACACACACACACACACACACACACTGGATGGACGATGGAGGAAAAAAAAGATTTAAAAATAAAAAGCCAAAACACACACACACACAACACACACACACACACACACACACACACTGGATGGACGATGGAGGAAAAAAAGATTTAAAAATAAAAAGCCAAAACACACACACACACACACTCTCTCTCATCCATCATATCCACACCCCCCCCCCAAACACACACACACACGGGATGGATGGATGGAGAAAAAAAAAGATTTAAAAATAAAAAGCCAAAACACACACACACACACACACACACACACACACACACACACACACACACACACACACACACACACACTCTCTCTCTCTCTCTGATTGTCCATCGTATCCACACACACACAAACACACACACACACACACAAACAGAGAGAGGTCACGAGAGCGACAATTTGGGTTGTTTCAGAGCCGCTAAAAGGTTTCCTCGAATTTTTTTTTGTTTTTTTTAAGGGGATACATTTCTGTGTAACACCGCTGGTGCTGGAGTTGTGATGGGCAATATGGAAAACATGATAATCAAACAAAATTATACACAGTGTCGATACAAGTCACCATATCTGCTTACATCTGCAAAAGAACACCGTGTTTCAGACCGTGACCGAGGTTTGTCTCATCGGCCTGTGTTGCTACTGTTGAGTGTGATACCAAACCCAGGCCGGTCTTCACACAACACCGTTATGGTCTTCACACAACACCGTTATGATCCTCACACAACACCGTTATGGTCCTCACACAACACCGTTATGGTCTTCACACAACACCGTTATGGTCTTCAAACAACACCGTTATGGTCCTGACACAACACCGTTATGGTCCTCACACAACACCGTTATGGTCTTCAAACAACACCGTTATGGTCCTGACACAACACCGTTATGGTCTTCAAACAACACCGTTATGGTCCTGACACAACACCGTTATGGTCTTCAAACAACACCGTTATGGTCCTGACACAACACCGTTATGGTCTTCACACAACACCGTTATGGTCTTCAAACAACACCGTTATGGTCTTCACACAACACCGTTATGGTCCTGACACAACACCGTTATGGTCCTCACACAACACCGTTATGGTCTTCACACAACACCGTTATGGTCTTCACACAACACCGTTATGGTCTTCAAACAACACCGTTATGGTCCTCACACAACACCGTTATGGTCCTGACACAACACCGTTATGGTCTTCACACAACACCGTTATGGTCCTGACACAACACCATTATGGTCTTCACACAACACCGTTATGGTCCTGACACAACACCGTTATGGTCTTCACACAACACCGTTATGGTCCTGACACAACACCGTTATGGTCTTCACACAACACTGTTATGGTCTTCACACAACATCGTTATGGTCCTGACAGAACACCGTTATGGTCTTCACACAACACCGTTATGGTCTTCAAACAACACCGTTATGGTCCTGACACAACACCTTTATGGTCCTGACACAACACCGTTATGGTCCTGACACAACACCGTTATGGTCTTCACACAACACCGTTATGGTCCTGACACAACACCATTATGGTCTTCACACAACACCGTTATGGTCTTCACACAACACTGTTATGGTCTTCACACAACACCGTTATGGTCCTGACACAACACCGTTATGGTCTTCACACAACACTGTTATGGTCTTCACACAACACCGTTATGGTCCTGACACAACACCGTTATGGTCTTCACACAACACCGTTATGGTCCTGACACAACACCGGTATGGTCTTCACACAACACCGTTATGGTCCTGACACAACACCGTTATGGTCTTCACACAACACCGTTATGGTCCTGACACAACACCGTTATGGTCCTCACACAACACCGTTATGGTCTTCACACAACACCGTTATGGTCCTGACACAACACCGTTATGGTCCTGACACAACACCGTTACGGTCCTGACACAACACCGTTACGGTCCTCACACAACACCGTTACGGTCCTCACACAACACCGTTACGGTCCTCACACAACACCGTTACGGTCTTCACACAACACCGTTATGGTCTTCACACAACACCATTATGGTCCTCACACAACACCGTTATGGTCCTCACACAACACCGTTATGGTCTTCACACAACACCGTTATGGTCCTCACACAACACCGTTATGGTCCTCACACAACACCGTTATGGTCCTGACACAACACCGTTTTGGTCCTGACACAACACCATTATGGTCCTCACACAACACTGTTACGGTCCTCACACAACACCGTTACGGTCCTCACACAACACCGTTATGGTCCTGACACAACACCGTTATGGTCCTCACACAACACCGTTATGGTCTTCACACAACACCGTTATGGTCCTGACACAACACCGTTATGGTCCTGACACAACACCATTATGGTCCTGACACAACACCGTTATGGTCTTCACACAACACCGTTATGGTCCTCACACAACACCGTTATGGTCCTCACACAACACCGTTATGGTCTTCACACAACACCGTGGTCCTGACACAACACCGTTATGGTCTTCACACAACACCGTTATGGTCCTGACACAACACCGTTATGGTCTTGACACAACACCGTTATGGTCCTGACACAACACCGTTATGGTCTTCACACAACATCGTTATGGTCTTCACACAACACCGTTATGGTCCTGACACAACACCGTTATGGTCTTCACACAACACCGTCATGGTCTTCACACAACACCGTTATGGTCTTCACACAACACCGTTATGGTCCTGACACAACACCGTTATGGTCCTGACACAACACCGTTATGGTCTTCACACAACACCGTTATGGTCTTCACACAACACCGTTATGGTCCTGACACAACACCGTTATGGTCCTGACACAACACCGTTATGGTCTTCACACAACACCGTTATGGTCCTCACACAACACCGTTATGGTCTTCACACAACACCGTTATGGTCCTCACACAACACCGTTATGGTCCTGACACAACACCGTTATGGTCCTCACACAACACCATTATGGTCTTCACACAACACCGTTATGGTCTTCACACAACACCGTTATGGTCCTCACACAACACCGTTATGGTCTTCACACAACACCGTTATGGTCTTCACACAACACTGTTCAACTGTATGTAGACGATAAACCTGAATACCACAGAGACGACAACTCGACACAACTGTTCTTATTAACAGCTATAGCCCGTCTTCTTTATTTGTCCCCCCCCTTGACCGTGAACAACACTAAGGTTCCTACCTTTGTATGTGCCCTAATACAGGGATAGGCAACATGGTCCTGAAAGGTCCGGTGTGGGTGCAGGTCTTTGTTCCAACCCAGCAGTTACACACCTGAGTCTACAAACCAAGGTCCTTAGCAAAGACTATTGGCTGATCTATAGAATCAGGTGTGTAACTGCTTGGTCGGAACAAAGACCTGCACCCACCCCGGCCCGTTCTGGACCCTGTTGTCCATCCCTGCCCTAATACCACAGATACTAAATAAATAATAATGCTAAATACTAAATGAATTAAAAGATAGTTTCCCCCAGTTGCTCCGGTTTCCTCCCACAGTCCAAAGACATGTAGGTCAGGTGAATCGGCCGTACTACATTGTCCCTAGATGTGAACGTGTGTGTGTGTGTGTGTGTATGTCGGCCCTGGCAGCCTGTCCAGGGCGTCTTCCCGCCTGCTGCCCAGTGACCGCTGGGATAGGCTCCAGCATCCCGCCACCCTGAGAGCAGGATAAGCCAAATGAATAACAGTGAAGTTCTGGGGAAAACACACTGGTTCTTCTTTTCCTTTTCCTGCTCAGTCGTGACGCGGAAGCCGTTTGTGGGGTTTGTGCGCCGCCGTGTGAGATCCATCACCTGTGTCCAGCTGCACCTTGCGCCATCACGAAACAGCTCTGGCCAATCGGACGGGCAGCCTGGCTGTTCTCAGACCGAAAGAGACGACGGGGGTGGGGGGTGGGGAGGGGGGTGTCAACCGACGAGCCCCTCCCGCCCCGCTCGTCCTCTCGTCTCCTGCGTGCACATGACAATCAGCGTCTGAGAAACGCCGGCGGAGGAGCCATCAGTCACCGTAATGAGGCCGGCTGCCGTTCCGCCGGGCCTCCATAACTCAACAGGACAGGGTCCGGCTGCCAGGGCCCGCCGCCGGCTCATCCAAAACCCCAACGCACAGGAGGTGAATTCTAAAAAAAAAATAAAAAATGGGGTGGGGGTGGGGGGGGGCTGACTGACTGACTGACTGGGAAATGAAAAGCTCTCCGTCTCTCCCTCGCTCCCTGGGTCCCCTCCACCATCCAAAGTCCCCAAAAATCTGCTCCCTCTCGTTCCATGGAGCTGCCGTGAGACTTGTTTTCCGGCCACTACCCAAGTCAAGAGGATGGGAGGGTCCTTCTGACGCCTCACGCTGCACCACATCAGGAAGAGGTGTGTGTGTGTGTGTGTGTGTGTGTGTGTATGAAAATACTGAAAATGAATAAACAAAACAATCCAAAACCCGTGGCGTGTCCCCCCGTTTTGTTAACCCGACTGCCTGAAGGGCGTCGTGTGAAAACGCGGCGCGGTCCCTTTGCAGGAATCCGCCGGCGAAACAGGAAGCTATGGCAGAATTCTGCCGAGATTTATTTTATTTGCTTACGGGACGCGGTCAACTCAGGAACTGGCTTCGTCTGCTTGCATAGGACCTGAAGTTTTCTTGGCAGTCGAATGAAGAACTGCAAGTTCAGCCAAAATAGACAATAAAGCAGAATGGAGAAACATGCCAAATTGCAGGGGCAATGCAGTCCAGGGGCTCATTTTTCCAAAATGATTCACGCTGGAAAGAAAAGCATTTCCCTGTCCTCAGATGAACTTAGTGTGCTCTCGCTCTCTCCCCCCCTCCCCCTCTCTCGCGCTCGCTCTCTCTCTCTCTCTCTCTGCGCGCTCCTACAAGGAAACGCTGGGGGGAGGGAGCAGGACATGTGCATGTGCAAACACACTCACGCACACACACACACACGCTCACTCACGCACGCACACACACACACAGGCACGCACACACACACACACACACAGCGGAAAGCAGCCATCACTGCAGATTCCTTGCTCGCCATGGAATTAGGTCATGCACATAAAAGCCCCAAACACAGACGCGCAGATAAACATGCTCTTACTTTGAAAAGGCATTCATTAAAGTCAGGAGGGCAAAACCACAGCCGTGGAATTTTCGTGGAAGAACAAAAATATAAATAAATAAAAATAAAAATTTAAAAAAAAATGTAATTCTAAAAGCTCCCAAAAGGTCGGACAAACTGCTTCGCCCCAGTACCATTGTGGTGTTGAGCCCCCGAAGTAGCGGGACGGCTCGTAAGCGGTGCGGTAGATACAGTAGGTAGAGCAGGCGGCGCCTCCGCCTGTGGTCCAAACGCCTCGTGGTACGGCAACGGGAGAGAGGCGAGGGAGGCAGCGGGTCGCCCCGAACGCTTCAGCCTCCTCTGGCAGCGTTCGGCCCGTGCTGCTTTACTGGTTTGTCTGACATCTGACTGCTGTTTGCCACTGTCCACCTGCTCCTGCACCCCCACCCCCACCCCCACCACACACACACACACACACACACACACACACACACACACACACACATGCAGCAGTCGGCTTTAGCGTACAGCAGGGCTATGACATGAACATTGGGAGATGGATCTCACGGTTAACGTGCAGTTGTGAAAAGTAAAACCGGTCGGCACGGCGGTGCTGCATGGATACTGACGCCGCGAGGGGAAGGAAAAGCCCGGTTCGATGCCGAAACGGACCCCGCGCATCTGCTTCGGGGCCCTCGGAGACGCCGCCATGCTATAAACGGTAGTAGGTAGCAGGACAGAACGTCGACAGGATGTGGCGTGAGAGCAGCTGCACATCCACCGGGTCCCATGCTAAATCAGAATCACATTAGATGACACGGGGGGGGAGGGGGGGGAGATAAAACCCTCGCTTTAGCTGGCTCAGTCACATGATGTAATGTCCACTGCTGCAGCGGGAAGCACGGAATCGGTGCGCTGCACAGAACTGCGGGTGGGTTTCACACAGAAGACGACGAATAAACACCCGAATCGTTTCACCGAATCCACAAGAATGCAGGAACCGGTGCAGGGTCGTCGGGATGATGATACCGGGGGCGGCTCAGGTCCCGGGAGCAACTCTAGATGCGCACCGTCACGTGTCGCACAAGAGACGCGCGTAACTCCGAACACGTCCCCTTCCATCCGTCCATTATCCGAACCGCTTATCCTGCTCTCGGGGTCGCGGGGGATGCTGGAGCCTATCCCAGCAGTGATAGGGCGGCAGGCGGGGAGACACCCTGGACAGGCCCGCCAGGCCATCACACAGGGCCCACACACACACACACACACATTCATACCCAGGGACAAGTTAGTACGGCCGAGTCACCTGACCTACATGTCTTTGGACTGCGGCAGGAACCCGTCCCCTTCCAGTTGACATTAAAGCGGTGCCGCACAGCACGCAACCCTTTTTGGACTCTACTGCTGGCCGCCGTGGGACGACACACACACACAGTAGGGACGTTTTAAACAGCCCTGTTTTCCAGAGTTGTTGCATGTCGGGTTTGTACACGACTTCCCCAACGTCTGGACCTTGCTGTATGTCGATAAGAAGACAAGGTCTTGTGAGTGTCGCGTACGTGAGTACCGTGTTTTGGCGTTTTACGACAGTTGACGGCTTTACGGCGGTGTGCGTGGTGACGTAAAGAGGTTTTCAGTTTTCATATAGTAAATACATGTAGAGATTGTTACGTTGCGTGAACCTCTAGTGCAGGGGTGTCAAACTCCAGGCCTCGAGGGCCGCAGTGTCTGCAGGTATTTGTTGCAACCGTGCACTACACCACCCGATTTCACTAATTAGCTCACCTCCTGGATCAAGGAGGGAAAGGGACTAGTTTAATCAGGTGGTGTAGTGCATGGTTGCAACAAATACCTGCAGACACTGCGGCCCTCGAGGCCTGGAGTTTGACACCCCTGCTCTAGTGTGGTCGTCGGCTCGCTGAAGATAACGGTGAGATTTCTCACCGACTGAAACCCGCTCAACACATCCGGTCGTCCACACAGTAACCCTGCCAGCAGCGGAGCCACGCGCCTCTGACGCGGCCCCCCCGCGCGGCGTGAAAGCCGTGCCCGGGGGTCACGGGAGGTCGCCGTCCACTTGAGCGGGGTCAGCGACCGATAAACAGACCGGGAAGACCCGCTTCAGGGGACGTACAGAAGACGGCCCTCTCACAGATCAGCCGCTGTCACCTGTCACGTCATACGAATTGGGGTTTCTAATCAACTCGTTTTCCGTTACTCCAATTCCCCCCCCCCCCGCTTCAGCCTTTGCGGCCTTTACGGCACCCTGCACACGAGGACGCTAATTCTGGATGCTAAATCAGCCGTGGCTAAATTTTCACATGCACCTTTAAAAGCAGATCCGTGGTGGATTTACAACACAGCTGTCGCACATCGCACAGAACCCAGCGCGATTATAAATCCCTGTGATTTGGGGCAATACGAGTAAATCTGACTCGACTCGGATTTACCACACGGCGGAACACGATATTAATGTCCAGTAGTAACTTACTGCTGGATGTCGACTGGTTCAAAGTGTGCGTGACTTTTTCATTCCGGTTGGGGGGGGGGGGGGCGGCGGCGGGGTGGGGGAGGGGGGTCCAAACCTCAGAAACTTCTCTAATCTGTCAGGGCTGCAGCTCCGCTCCGATCCTGCTGCATAAAAATATTTTAAAAGCAATAAAATCAAACAACAAAAATCAAAAGAATGACTGCAGGAAATACGGGAGCAGCTCTGCTGTGTTTCTCTCTCGGTGCTAAACAGCATGGACACGCAGGGGAAGTGTGCGTGTGTGTGTGTGTGTGTGTGTGTGCGTGCGTGTGTTTTGGTGGGGGGGGTTTTCTGTTGTTGTTGCATTACAGTAAACGAGCAGAGGTCTTGCAACACAGCAACGAGGTCGAGGTGCTGTCCACTGAGACGGTGAACTTTTTTAAGAGAAACGGTGCACAAAAACACGGTGCCCCCCCCGCCCCGTCCCCCACCCCCCAACAACTCTGAATCGAGCAAATTTTAAAACAATTTCGGCCCGTTTATTTTACTGTTAAACGCGCAGATCTGCGTGTTTGGAGTTAATCAGCGGAGCATTTTAAACGCCAGTTAAACCAGCGGCCAGCCAGCCACCTGCAGGCCCACCTGTCCTGCAGCCCCAACACACGCCGTCACACGCGGGCTCACGGCGCGGCCGGCGACGGCGCACCGGGCGCCTCGCACGCGCGTCCGGTGCGGACCGGCGGACCAGCTGAGGGGCAAATCCACTTCGACACGAATACGTCCCTCCGAACTCGGGACGAGAGCGGCTCGACCCGACACGCGAGACGACGCAACCTCAAACGCGTCCCAAGCGCCAGGACGGGGAACGCGGACACGCACAGACGCGTCGCTTCGCGGGTTCCGTTTTGGCGGAGGGGGGGGGGGTGAGGGTGGAGGTGGTGGGCTTGCCAGAGTAACTTACCGGGGCTCCGTCGGTGAGTCATCGGCGCTCCGGGACGCGACGCGACGCCGCATCGTAAACCGGCGTCCCGCGTCTTGAAAGCCGAGGCGTCCCGCTCGTCCCGCCGCGTCCTGCTCCTCGCCGGGCGGCCGGCGCACCTTCAACACACCGCAGCCCGCTCGCACATCCTAGCAAGTGTCCCCCTCGTCCCGGTGACAGCGGGGATTATGGAGCTGCACGCCTGCCCGACATGCTCATCCCGCTGATCCGCTGGCCCCGACCTCAGCCGGCTCGCTCCGAACCTGCGTCAGTCCAGCGCTGCACACGGATCACCACCACCACGCCGCCGCCGCCGCTCGGACCTGCAACATGCCAGGTACGCATAAAAGTGCACGGGCCGTTTCCCTCTCTCCCCCTCCTCACCCTTCTCGCAACGCACGTTCACGCTCGGGAGTCCGCAGCGAGGTGGAGAAAAGTGGGCCGCCGGCGTCCGGTCCCGCTCGTGCAATTCGGTAGCGACACCGACACGATTATCTGTGGTCACGCACGCACGCACGCGCACGGATTATGTATTTGATGCGGGGGGGAGGGGAGGGGAGGGGAGGAGGGAGAGAGAATGGCCCACATTTTTCCAATAGCGGGATCGATAGCGCACATCTGCTGCGCCGACGGTCCCCGGACCGGACCGGACCGGACCGGACGGGAGTAGGAGGTTTTCAGTAACGCCCGGGCGGAGAGATGGCACCTCTTGATGCCATGTACAATGCTAGATATATCTGACAGAGAAGAACACAGAGGGGTGGGGGGAGGACGGCCATTGGCTTGTATTGTTAGACCTTCAAAAAGGACTTTTCTAAACTTAGCAAACCGTATCAATCAGTCAGCCGCTTTTGTCCTGAGCTTCCCGCTCAGGATTAAAAACGTGGAAAACGCAGCACGTACTGACACCCAGCCACCCACCCACCCACCCAGCCAGCCACCCAGCCACCCAGCCAGCCACCCAGCCAGCCAGCCAGCCAGCCTGCAAGCTGCAGCACCTCTTGCAGGAACTCTGTGCACAAGTGCTTTGCTAGGTGCAAAGGGGCCACGGAGTAGTTAGCAGAATTAAACAGGCCAACCGTCCTCTAATGTCTTTAATCCGCAGGGGAGAGATTACATTTATTCCATTTATCCGAGCGGAGGCCACTAACCTGGGCTTTGGCATCTGTGACGAACCGGCCTGCACAGGGCTTCCTTCCTGCACGACCCCCTGCACATGATCTGTGCTGGTGTGCTGCAGACAGGCTGCTGCTGCTGCTGCTGTTCACCTAGCGTCTGAGCACACCGCCGGAGCGCTGACACGTCCTCCACGACCACGGACACATCTGTCATTCACATTTACACGTCTCCGCCGCACAACACAGAACGGGACGCCTTCCTATTTCCGGTGCTACCCAGAGGCGTGGCTCTGGAGCCACGCCGTGCCTGCTTACACTTGCATTGTTTGCGTTTTATTGTTCTTTGACGTTTCTCTGCGACACGAGTAGCCTCGACCTGCCCTCTGTAACCCGACCAAAACGCCCGCCGCCAGCGAGGCGGACGGACAGACAAGCTGATCCTTTGGCCCCACCGAGTCCAGTGACTCGTAGCCCTGACGCTTGTCATATGTCGAGTATATTCATCGACATTCTCAGTGCCACGAGTCCCGGAGCGACGTGTCCTGCCCAAGTCCCTTTTTTCCCCCAGCCCGTCATCCCGCAGAAGGACCCGCCGCAGCCTCGGGGGACCTTCTCGTCAGGAATCCGGCTGTCACTCGGCTAGTGCAGAAACAGACTCTCTCGGCCTCTGTTACGTACCATGACCCGCTTCCCTAACAACAGACCTGACGGGTAGGAAAGTCTGGCTGCAGCTTGCCCTTTTTTTTTTTTTTCCTCTTTTTTTTTTTCCTCAGCTCCAATCTGAGTTTCGCCCGGCAACACACTTCTTTCAGAGGCCAACCCGTTTAGGCCCCTCTCTCCCCCCGTGGCTATTAATACCAGCAAACGCTCCCTTTAAGGTGACTCATGTTTCCGTAAAGCTGCTCTTAAATTCACCATCGCTTGCCACCGTTGCTGCCGCCGCCACACGCCGGCGGCGGCGGCACCCGACCCCGTTGACCCCTTCCCCACCATAGAGACAAGGGTAATGAGATTAGCCCTGCGTGGGTGTGACTGTGGTTTGTGACGTCTCCTCTCCAGACTGTGTGCGAACAGCCGCCTCGGTCTGTGCGGGGTCATGTGACAAACGGCACCGCAGTTACAAGTTACGAGGATTACTGGGGCCGGGGGGGTCACCGGGTTCACGGGGCTAAGGACTCAGTACAATGACTCAGATACCTTGAGCTGGTTGTCCAACGAGGGACCGGTTAGCGTGAGGGGGATTTCTGCCTCCAAAAGCACATCCTGTCTCATTTCGCTGTTTGGAATATTATCCTAGGGGATCGTTTTGCTGTGGTCAGTGGAACTGATGTCATTTAAAGGATGATTCTGCCCCCCCCACCCCACAATCTGGGTCTTGCTTCCGTAGTTGTTGTTTTTTTTTAAAATATATATCGTTTCTACTCACCGACTCCACTGCAGAGGTTTTGGACACGGGACCACGGCTGGACTCAGCTTCACGACGGTGTCTTACGGGGGCATGGTGGCAAAAAATATAGAGTTAAGAATAAGGTGTCAAAAAACAGCAGAATGATCCTTTAATACCAAACTTGTTTGTTTCTGTGAACGTGCTGCAAGGTTTACCTGCATAAGAAAATGGATGAATGTGTATTATTACTGTATTAGTACTGCAGTCTCAGGCTACGCAGAGTTGCACAACACTTCTTTCTTTCTTTTTTTTAAGTATTTTTTGAGATTTAACTGATGTGTTTTGGCAATATTTGTACAATTATGGCATGCATAAAATTGATGTCAGCAATTAGATGTTGGGGATGCGTCCGTAAATGTTGAATCTTCGTGTGTCGTCTTTATGACGACGTTACCATGTGCAGAATTAATTTACACGGACTTGCCGTGAACGTCCCTGTCGCTCTGACAACATCCAGTTTAGTGTAAACGTGCACCCTCTGCACAAACGCATCACGGATTTCGTCGTTAATGCAAAAGTAGAGTAAATTCCCTGCATGCAAAACCCAAATTAAAAGGCGGTGTGAGCCGGAGCACTGGATGCATTACCAGGCGCGCTCGTTTGGAACTAATTAACTTCTGCTGTAACGCCATAACTCAACACGCCGGGTTTGTTTACACTGTTACACCGTGTCTCCAAAGGGTATTTCTAATCTCTGATTAATCTGTGCACACTTTTGCAAGAAAACTTTCATAACGTCCTCGTGTGCGCCGTGTGTTGTCGTAATTGACTCCTCGCGTCTGCGGTTCAGCGACGTGAGTAATACCAAACCGACGCATCCGAGGCAAAATAACTCAACCAGAGAGGCCGCGGCAACCAGAAAGGCCGTGGATACGCGGCGCATTTGCAGGCGCGTTAACGCAGCTCTCGGCTACGGCAGCCTGACGGCCTTCGTTCGCACCATCGCCGTTTGGTAACTTGTCCGTGAATGTAACGAGGTCACGAGGCGGTCGAGAGCCGATTCGACTTTTACAGGTCAACAACGCTGGCACACCGGCCCGACGGGTAAGACTGAGGAGGGGTTTACAGGTAAGGCTGCAGGAGGTGGCTGCTCCTTCATCTCGCCGTGCCTGGTTTAGTGCGAGGGGAGGTGGCGCGGGCTGACACTGGTTTCCTCAGAGTCCTCTGTGGCGGAACGCGGTTTTTCCCACACCGGTCCCACTCTCTGAAGGAGGAATGCCGGAATCGGACATAAATCTGTCAAATCCAATGGCCATTTCCAGCTTGAGGTGAAACTGCTCTGCAGACATGTCAGCTCAGCTAACTGCGTGCCGAGCGCTTCATCAGCTGGCCGTTACACAACCTGCCACCTCTGGCGGGGCGGCAAACGCCCATCACTGACAACATTACGGACACAGACAACGTCGAGTAAGGCTTTCAAATCCCATCACTAACAAAAAAAACAAACCATTTTGACTTCTTCCAGTCACTCAAGCCAAGATGGACCGCCCCACCTCCTTACTTCCATCCTCCGTTTTAAACAATGACTCTTTCATACGCCTTGATTAGCAATCGACACACAACCCGCTGCCCAAAATTAAAATGCAAAACCACGCAATGTTTAGATTGGGGATTACGTCTTACTTGCCTTATTGTCATTCCCTGTGAATGCGAGAGTCTTTTCGTCGCCCAGGAGCAAGAGAGCCGCCGTGGTCGAGTGAGGCGGAGGAGGGACGAGGGCGGATGCGGGCGTGTGACAGCTCGCTGACTTTACTCTGTGTAGTAGGAGCTCTGCACAATAGGAAACGCTCACTTGTAAACAGAACGCTTCGGTTAAGTTTCCCGGCTCGTGTGCTTGGCTCCAGACGAGGCCTCGGCACACCCGGACACCATCCTCACTCGCGCCCGGGCCACCACCTTTTTCACCCGTTCTGATAGCTTCTACGATGCACATTTACAAGGGAGGCCTTGATTTGCTTTGGGTTTTGGAAAATTTGACCTGAGGTTTGAACAAGTAAATCATGCACTGCCGTGGTCTGATTTATTGCGCGTCGTGAGATAAAAGCTCGCAGTTGAGGTTTGTGCGTCCAGACCACCAACCTTGAGGACGATTTATCCCCCGCCCCCCCCATTTAAAACGGCGCATGAAAACAAGTCGGGATTGTAAACCTAAACTGACACTGAATCCGGAGCGCTCAGCCGTCGCTGGTTTTCTCACGTTCGCCCCGGCCTACCAGTCTGCTAGCTTTGTGCCCGGCCTCAGAAAAATCCCTCGTTAAATTCCCAGCAGGCATCTCTACTCGGTGCAGGCTTTGCCCCGTCGCCGAGTTGTTGACGGACACATGAATGATTCAGTATGTGTCGGGGTTTGCAACCTGCCAGTGTCGGGGGGAGAAAAGAAAAACGAGAGGAGACAATGGCGACTGAGGCAAAGCTGCAGCAGAGCCGTGCCATCCAAACAAAATCTCACTGTTCCTGTTTTCCAAAGTTGTGAAGGAGGGGTAGGAAAGGGCTGGATAGGCATCCCCCTTGCGTACCCACCCACCTACCTAACCAACCCCAGAAGAACTCCAAAAAACCCCACTCAGTTTTTCCAAGCCCGTCTCTCCTCTTTTACTCTTCCGGCCCGGAGTGCTGTTACCGGGGTGGGGTAATTAAACAGACCTGCCTCTCGGTTCCTGCTCCTCCGTGGGGGCAGGCCCTCCCTGTAACGCATCCTGCAATGGACATCCAGACGGCAGCTGACGAGGGGTAATCAGCAGGTTGAAGCACGGCGTACTTCCCTGCCATAGCCTTCAATTAGTTAAATTCATGGTGGTGCGTCGGGCGGTCGGGCGGGACCCCCCCCCCACGCCGCTACCTTTCCCACGGCTTCATAGTAAACACCACGCTGCACCAGCACGCACACACGCTACACAGCTTTAACCCCTTCTTGTCTGGACAAATATCCCGCCTGACACAGTTAGAAGGCTTTGGGTTTCCCCGAGCCACGGAAACTGGTTGGTGATGCTGCGGGATGAGGTCACGCTTTTACTTTGAAAGCAAGAAAAGTTACAGCCGCTGTAAGAGCAAGAGCAAGCCTGTCATATCTAATTTGTGTTTTGGTTTTTCGTGTGTGTGTATTTTTGGGTCCAAATAGAAGGGCTTCAAATCATTTGAAGAAGTCAAGACATCCTTCATTGTGGACTCTTTTCCCATTAAAACTTCTTTTAATAAATTTGGATGTGGTTTGTTATTACATTTTTTCCTCTCTTTATACTGTTTAGAAAATGGTTAATGATTTAATGATTTATGTCTTCTTTAAAGATATTGCCGAGATGCCCTTGCCCTGAGAGACTCGCTCAACTTTCATTTCTGTTCATTCCAATGCAGCCCTTACGTGCAGTGCTGCAATGCTCTGCTTGTACGTCTCCCCAGTTAAATATAAAAAGATCAAATTCAAGGTAAAGACATAAAAATAGATAGAAAAAAGATATAAGATATGAGAGCGACATAGTGGCGCAGTTGTTAGCACGGTCGCCTCACAGCAAGAAGGTCCTGGGTTCGAGCCCTGGCCGGGGTAGTCCAACCTTGGGGGTCGTCCCGGGTCGCCCTCTGTGTGGAGTTTGCATGTTCTCCCCGTGTCTGCGTGGGTTTCCTCCGGGTGCCCCGGTTTCCTCCCACAGTCCAAAGACATGTAGGTCAGGTGGATCACCGTACCAAATTGTCCCCAGGTATGAATGTGTGTGTTGACTCTGTGATGGTCTGGCAGCCTGTCCAGGGTGACTGCTGGGGTAGGCTCCAGCATCCCCGCGACCCTGAGAGCAGGATAAGCGGTTCGGGTAATGGATGGATGGATGGGTAAGATATAAAAAGGTAAAGATATTAAACCAAAATCTGTTAGTAGTAGAGGTTATGTGAATGGACGCTGTGCAAGAACAACATAACGATCAGCAAGAGAATAATAAAAAGAATGAAAAGAAGACTGAGAAACTCGACAGGAAATCTGCCAAACTGGATGCCATCTTGGCATCTGCAGGTTGTTGTCACAAATCTTTTCTATTCTCGGGGATCGCCGGTTCGAATCCCCGTCTTACCTCCGGCTTGGTCGGGCGTCCCTACAGACACAATTGGCTGTGTCTGCGGGTGGGAGCCGGATGTGGGTATGTGTCCTGGTTGCTGCACTAGCGCCTCCTCTGGTCGGTTGGGGCGCCTGTTTGGGGGGGGGGGACTGGGGGGAATAGTGTGATCCTCCCAACGCACTATGTCCCCCTGGCGAAACGCCTCACTGTCAGGTGAAAAGACGTGGCTGGCGCCTCCACTTGTATGGGAGGAGGCATGTGGTAGTCTGCAGCCCTCCCTGGATCAGCAGAGGGGGGTGGAGCAGTAACAGGGACGGCTCAGAAGAGTGGGGTAATTGGCTGGACATAATTGGGGAGAAAAGGGGAGAATTTTTTTTTCCTATTCTTTCTAGTTCTTTTTCACTGCACAGAACTGAAAATAGATCCACCCCCAGACAGCATCCGGACGTGGGCCACTTCAGGCAATGATGCAGCACTAACGGCCTTCTTCTGGCCCTGACAAAATGGATGTGAGCCTGAAGTGGCCCACATGTATAATAGCAAATATGGCCCAAATATGCCAAATCAAACGTGGGCTTTTTTTGGCAAAGATGCGGTGTTCTTGGCAACATGTAATCTGGATGTGACCCTGAAGTGGCCCGTGTTGTAAATGGTGACTATGGCCCAAATATCACAAAACAAATATGGGCCACCTTTAGAAAATACATGGTGCACACGGCATTGCTGTGGCTTGGCTCTGGCCCAGATCTGGCAAACAGGAGCGGACCGCCCAAGTGACATCATTCCATGCGGTATGTGGGCTGAATGAAAGTGTCGGGTGTGGGACGGGTCCGGGCCACAGCAAGCTTGCTATCCGGGACTGCACTGTACTTCGACTCGTGTGAATATTCCAACACAGGCGTTGTTTTAATGAAGGTTGTTTAACGCATGTTGGCTAATACACTGAATTTTCAGACTGCTAACTTTGTGTGTCTGTCTGATACCAAGACTATTACTACTACTACTACTACTACTTTCGGCTGCACCCGTTCGGAGGCGCCACAGCGGATTATCTGTTTCCATCTCTTCCTGTCCTCTGCATCTTCCTCTGTCACACCAGCCACCTGCATGTCCTCCCTCACCACATCCATAAACCTCCTCTTTGGCCTTCCTCTTCTCCTCTTCCCTGGCAGCTCCATATTCAGCATCCTTCTCCCAATATACCCAGAATCTCTCCTCCACACATGTCCAAACCATCTCAATCTTGCCTCTCTTGCTTTGTCTCCAAACCGTCCAACCTGAGCTGTCCCTCTAATATAATCGTTCCTAATCCTGTCCTTCTTCGTTACTCCCAGTGAAAATCTTAGCATGTCTGTCTGATACCAAGACACTGTTCCTAAAGTCTCCATGGTAACACTGGCTGAGAGGTGAGCCTCACAGCAGACATCCTTTAGAAACACGTTTGTCCATTAAAACACCCCTCATCGCCGGCTGGAAATATAAAGAACAAACAGGCTGTGTCTTTCAATAACTCAAAGGACATTTTCCAAGTATTCACTATTCTCGATGTATTCAGGTATTAATCGTATTGACTCGGGAAAATACCACATTGTGTGTCAAACATTATATGTGTGTCATTATATGTGCAGAGAGCCAAATTGTGTCCACTGCCATGCATAAAGGAGCTTCTGCATGCACACTAACTGAAAAGAATATATATATACTGTATATACTTAAATACCACAACGATTGGTGTCTACTGTTGAGTGCTTTTGTACTTGTACATGACAGTATGACTTGCCTGGTTTCGTGGCTTGTGACGCCGTAAATGTACTACTTTATACTTTTGAGGATCTAATGTGTACTTATATACACCAAATGTGCTTGACTTGACATGCAGTCCCAGCAACAATGTTAGTTCAGGAATCAGGAACACTTTGTTGTTTCATGTAACATCGGTCCCCCCGGCTCACAGCAGTGCAACACAAAGGCAAAAACACATACCCAAAAACTACAAGAACTTCAAGAACACACATACTAAGTAACACATATATCCAAACTAAAATAAATAAATAAAACAAAATCACTGCCCAAGGGAACAGCCTTGTGATGCCCTTGCGGCCTGTCCAGGGTGTCTCCCCGCCTGCTGCCAAATGACTGCTGGGATAGGCTCCAGCATCTCCGCGACCCTGAGCAAGATAAGTGGTTTGAATAATGGATGGATGGATGTCCAAGGGAACAAACTCCAGCCAGAATGACTGTCGGAACTGCCAGTCTGCATGGGCTAGCAGTTAGCTTAGCCTGCCCCGCTTCTACGTCCCATCAGACCGTCCTTGGTGTTTCCTCCTTGGGTACAGCTCCAGAAAGGGTCATGGTCCTTGGGCCCACAGGACGCAGCAGACCAGGCTCCCCCAGCCAATCCAACGCCAGCTCACCCAGCCAGACATCCTCGACACACCTCCCCGCACTCCACACGATGACACCAAAAACACCACAGTCAACGCCAGGCGAGGCCGCCACCAGACCGTCCTCGGCGTTATTGGAACTGCCAGTCTGCATGGGCTAGCAGTTAGCTTAACTTGCCCCGCTTCTGCGTACAGTCAGACCACCCTCGGTGTTTTCTCCTTGGTCGCAGCTCCAGGCAGGGCCGTGGTCCCTGGGCCCACAGGTGGCAGCAGACCAAGCTCTCCCTGCCGATCCAGCGCCAGCTCTCCCAGCCATCAAAGACAAAACTTAAACACAGACGTGGACAAAGACACTGCATGGACGGTACTAGGTGAGGTTGCTGCAAATGTGAATTCACGCCGCCATCTCCCCACACTGGAAGCGGAAACACTTCATATAATATTTCATATAATACTGCTATGATATGATTACCATATAGCAGAAATATTCAAGTTCATCTGCTAAACTGCATTGGATTGGAGTGCCTGCTAAGTATGTGTGTGTGTGGTATTGCAATGGCATTTGCCATGGTATATGAATTACACCATACCATATCTGTGATGCAAATATCAACATACGGTGCAAGACCGACTCTGATAGTCAAAATGATCCTCCTTTTATGTAGTCAGCCCTGGGAGCACCCTGGTATTTGTTAAGATCTTGTAACTGTGGGAAGCATCAGTTTGCAGACTCCAGGAGCACATTCCATTATATTCCTGCAATGGCGAGAACCCCACAAACGCTGCAGTTTTAATAATCAGTCTCTCACTGGGCAACTCAGGTTCTGTGGACCTGCACATTGAAGGGAAGTTGGGTCTACACTGACTGAGCAGCAAGCAGTGTTTGGAGAGGAACACAATCTTTCATCAAACCAGTTCTTGGAATTTAAACCTAGCCACGGGTAATGTCGGAGGCAGTGCATCGCTTCTTGATATGTCACTTGTAAAGGTCTGACGCCAACAGACTGCTACACCGTTAGGAAATGTAAGGTCTTTCAGTGTTGCATAAACAAAATGATAGGGATCGCTAAACTCCTGCCTTTGTTGGGGCGAGGGTCACCTGATATCCTCACCCAACTGCCAAGTTGGGTGAGGATATAGGTGAGGAATAGGTTGAACAAAGAGAGGGTGAAATGAACCCCCTTAGCCACGTCTCCCTGCTGACTTTGATCAACGGTCATTTTACATGGGAAGTCACCAACAAAACGTATGAGAGACCTGGAAATTTTCTTGCCTATGAAAAAGTCCAAATAATTCCTGCTTAATGGAGGCCGTGATACCACTGCAGAGCTGTCTCCAAATCACACCAGAGCACCCTGGCCAGGCCGGAACCAGTTGGCATTGTCTACATTATTACTGGAAACTCCTCAGCTATATATCTGCCTTTATATTTTCATCATTACCCTTATCACTGCGAGGCATTATTAGTGGAGAAAACTAAACATCAAGAGCCCTCCATCACGAGCCCAAAAGCAGCCATTGCGTTAAAGGTTGGAGCTAATGTAAAGGCTTTTCTTTTTCTTTCTGATACTGGTATTATTTAATGGCAATTAGGGTTAAGAATTATATACTTGGGTCATGGCTGTATTAATAATGCTTATAAACCGGGGATTACGAGTACCTTGCTTACGTAAGAAAGTCAACTGACTTTCAACTGGCTGAATTGTTGGATTTAGTAATACTATGGCGACAAACAGATGGTGATGCTGCAAAATCACTTGCTATCTACTCCATTGAGAGTCAGAATCAGAATCCTTTTGCTGGCCAGATATATTTATAAATACAAGGAGTTTAGCTTAGTGGTTACTTGTGTACTTTTAAAGACCAAAGGGGTTAAAAAAACACAATATAAGGCAATAAAAATGTAGATAAAAAAGAGAAACTATATATATATATATATATATATATATATATATATATATATATATATATATATATACACTACCGTTCAAAAGTTTGGGATCACCCAAACAATTTTGTGTTTTCCATGAAAAGTCACACTTATTCACCACCATATGTTGTGAAATGAATAGAAAATAGAGTCAAGACATTGACAAGGTTAGAAATAATGATTTGTATTTGAAATAAGATTTTTTTTACATCAAACTTTGCTTTCGTCAAAGAATCCTCCATTTGCAGCGATTACAGCATTGCAGACCTTTGGCATTCTAGCTGTTAATTTGTTGAGGTAATCTGGAGAAATTGCACCCCACGCTTCCAGAAGCAGCTCCCACAAGTTGGATTGGTTGGATGGGCACTTCTTTGAGCAGATTGAGTTTCTGGAGCATCACATTTGTGGGGTCAATTAAACGCTCAAAATGGCCAGAAAAAGAGAACTTTCATCTGAAACTCGACAGTCTATTCTTGTTCTTAGAAATGAAGGCTATTCCATGCGAGAAATTGCTAAGAAATTGAAGATTTCCTACATCGGTGTGTACTACTCCCTTCAGAGGACAGCACAAACAGGCTCTAACCAGAGTAGAAAAAGAAGTGGGAGGCCGCGTTGCACAACTGAGCAAGAAGATAAGTACATTAGAGTCTCTAGTTTGAGAAACAGACGCCTCACAGGTCCCCAACTGGCATCTTCATTAAATAGTACCTGTTAGAGCCTGTTTGTGCTGTCCTCTGAAGGGAGTAGTACACACCGATGTAGGAAATCTTCAATTTCTTAGCAATTTCTCGCATGGAATAGCCTTCATTTCTAAGAACAAGAATAGACTGTCGAGTTTCAGATGAAAGTTCTCTTTTTCTGGCCATTTTGAGCGTTTAATTGACCCCACAAATGTGATGCTCCAGAAACTCAATCTGCTCAAAGAAGTGCCCATCCAACCAATCCAACTTGTGGGAGCTGCTTCTGGAAGCGTGGGGTGCAATTTCTCCAGATTACCTCAACAAATTAACAGCTAGAATGCCAAAGGTCTGCAATGCTGTAATTGCTGCAAATGGAGGATTCTTTGACGAAAGCAAAGTTTGATGTAAAAAAAATCTTATTTCAAATACAAATCATTATTTCTAACCTTGTCAATGTCTTGACTCTATTTTCTATTCATTTCACAACATATGGTGGTGAATAAGTGTGACTTTTCATGGAAAACACGAAATTGTTTGGGTGATCCCAAACTTTTGAACGGTAGTGTATATATATAGTAGAATAGAACGTAAACAACACAACAAACAAATAGAAACAACAGAAGAAAGATGAGAGCTGAAACAAATAAAGAATATATTATTGCACTGTAAGTAATCCACTGTAGTAATTGCACTATGCTGGATAAATAAATAAATAGATAGTGGTGTGTGGTAGTGATGGGGCGGGGCAGCAGGAAGTATAGACGTGATTAACCATTTAGGAGTGTGGCACCCTGGACATTTTGGGGAGTAGAATTGTTTTAAATGTTCTTATTTTAATGATTTATTATGTTTCTAATTTACGCTTGAATTCACTTATTTTAAATTTAATTGCATGTTGTCCGTCTTGGGAGGTTTTTTTTAGGGAGTTGTTCCTTATCCGATGCGAGGGTCTAAGGACAGGATGCTGTGTTGCTGTAAAGCCCCTTGAGGCAAATGTTTAATTTGTGATATTGGGCTATACAACTAAAATGGACTTGACTTAACTTAAAGGTAGTTTTTACCAGTAGATGACAGTATAGGCCTTATAATATGATGACTGACAATACTATTTTGACGTGTCCAAGAAGTGATGCCCTGTGATGGCCTGGCAGCCTGCCCAGGGTGTCTCTCCGCCTGCCGCCCAATGACTGCTGGGATAGGCTCCAGCTTTCTGCGACCCTACATTGGACATTGGATAATGGATGGAATGGATGTCGAAGAAGTCAGTCTTCGTTACGTGAAGAAGCTAATGGCGATCGTGTGTTTAGACCAGCTACTGTTGTTTTCTTATGTTCACAGTTTGAATAAAGTTCGTCTTCAAAAGTGAGAATACTTGTCATCGTGCTGTGTGTAACAGGAGCTTTACTGCATTTGGAAAGTAGCTATTCTTGCGATGGTTCGAGTCTTTACAGTCGGGAACCTCCTTCCAGAGGGAAACTCCTATTACGGCCCATCTAACGCTTTCATTACTTTTAATTAATCCTTCCTAGCTAGGTCTGTGCTGCAGACTCTATCGGATCCTGTCTGGACACTGACAGGTTAGGAACCCGGTGTCAGCTGCAGTAGCTACAAATACCTTGTAGCACTAGCCAGCCAGCTATCAATAGACATACTATAGTCCACAACTCGCGTAAATTATGTCAATTTACCATTGACTAACGTCCTGCAATCCTCCAGTTGGAGGTCGATCAACTTCCAAGTTCGTATAGATGAGTCCCCTTGTTTACATGCGCCAATTGTGCGTGCGCAGATTGTGAGGCAAAAAGGGGCCACTTTGTAAATGTTACTACGTTCATTTCGAAGAGATCATCGTGGAGAAATTGGTGTAAAATGAAACGCCCCACAGCTGTTGCGCTGTCGGTCGTACAAATCGTAAAGAGGGTCAAAACAAGCATCTGCATTTTTATCGTATGCTGAAAGGGAAAACTCCAATCGAAAAATGAAGAAGACCGGCGTGGATTAATGCGATCCACCGGGAGGACTGGAAGACGTGGTCAGAAGAGCAAACATCAAATGTGAAGATTTGCGAACGTTTCATATCTGGTATGTATCCGTTTCTTACACAAATAAGTATTGTGATTGAACACACATAAGTAACAGCTCTAAATGTGACACTGTCCTAGTAGAGCAACTTTTGAGTTGTTAATGCCTGGCCTTCCTCAAGTTTGACAACGATTCCATCATCTTTCTTGTGTCACGATGATTGCGGTCATAATTTGAATCCAGCCTCGATCTCAGAACCGTACAAACAAACTATGAGGGTTTACTTTTGATTTGATGAAGCAACACTTGTTTTCCTTCGATAACAGATGGCAAAAGCAGTCTTGAACATGTCCACCAACAAAGTTAATCGTATGCTTCTAGACACTTGGATGCCTTCATTGATTCTCCCGTAAACCTCCAGTGCTTGGCGTAAGTTTCGACTCGTAATGCTTTCTGTCTTCCTTGCTTAGACCTTCAACATATTCTGAGATTTCCATTTTCTCAAATTTCCAACTTTTCTCCGTTTAACTTTAAGTTTTATAAACTTCATCTGTGAGTTTCATATAGGTATGCACGTTGCTTCTTGGCAATGTTTTGCCACACGTTCTGCGCACACATCTTGTTTACAATGCAGCTTTTACGTCAAGCGATAAGGGGTCTATTCTGGTTCCGATTCAGGCTCATTTTGATTTTGATACGGCTGTCTAGCTGATTTCGAAAACGTAAGCTAATGGACATTAACGCATCAGCACGTTAAGCCATGTGGGCGTGTTTTCATTTCGCCTGTCAATCAAAATTTCAATGGGAGAGTCTTGTTACTTCGAATGTGCCCGCTGCTAAAACGGGGACTGACCATTGTTCTGACGGCCCATTATTCTGAAACCTCAATAGTACGAAAAATGTGTCGCTGGACAGAAAGCCCATTTGTCCAAAAGCCCATTATCCCGAAAACAAAAGCGCACTGCTCTGAAGGTCTGTTGTGCTGAAAATGCACTCTCCCTGGAGTTTTTCACCCTTGATATTGTAGCGACCGCTCTGACTGTTGACGGTTTTGCACTGGGGGAGTGCAATGGCTGATGGAACTCGGACTAAGTAGAGGACTGTTACTGACTGGCTGACCTTAGGACCGTGACTTAGACTGATGTCGTCAGTTGAGACATGGGGGGGGTCGTGTTTTGGTCAGTTCTGGTCAGTGTGCCAATAAAAAAAGCACGTCCAGGGTCGTGCGGTGTATTGGGCACGGGAGTTGCGATTAAAAAGAGAGCTCTGCCTCTCGACTCATTCTTCCACCCCAGCTCACCACATTGGTGTCAGAAGTGGGATTGAGCTGAAAAATGGAGAGGGAGATTGTGGGAAATCATTTGTTTAAGCACCTACAATCAATAGGCTTATTCTTATACAATGTATGATATTTTCTTATTAACCAAGAATCAAATGCTGGATTATAATGCTAACTATTATAGGTAATCAAGACACCATTAGATTCTGGAAACCCAAAACAATGTCTTAATAAGAAAATAATGGTGTATAGTGGGACGTGAACTAGAGTCAAAGGCGTGTTTAAGGTTAAGCTCCCCAGTAGGTGGGATCAAGCTACAGAATAAGAGAAAGTGCTTTGGACAGGTTGCTTCAGTTGCTCCATGGACCAACTCGGTATATTGTGGTACCTATTTTTGTGATACTAACAATAAACCTACTCACACCAGACTCGTAAGTACTGAACCCTGATTGACTGACTTTGAAAAACAGTATGTCAAGAATAAAATTCTCCCACATTTAAATGGTGAGCCAGCCAGGAGGGCTTCAGGGAAGCTGGACATCTGGACGGTACAAGCTGTAGCTCAGAACAACAGGGCCCAGCAAAAACAGGTAAAGCAGAACCTATTAACAAAATCTGCATTACTGGTTGTTTCTGGGAAGCAGTGTGTGGCCGCCCGGATTAAAGCATTACTAGGCCTCTCCTCCAAAAGAACCTAAAATTGCTAAAGAGTCTGATGTGATAATGTGTGCATGAGGGGAAGAGAGAGTCAAGGCCAGAGCAAGCTCAGGTAAAGGGGGGTGAAGAGATAGACGACTGAGCAGGCGCTGAAGGTGATGATAGTTGGATGGTTGATTCTCTGTGCTGTGTTTGCTGGGGAACTGGTACATTTGGCCTTGAAGTATTACTGGCAGATTAGCGTGGATAGGTTGGCTGTGTTATTCTGTGTTGTCCTGTGTTTTCTTGTGAGTTTGGAAAACTGTAGACATCTGCTTTTAGCCAGTGCAGCCTCTGTAAACACCATTCTCTCTGTGTTGGGGAGCCCTGACCAGGATTCGAGCAGGCTCTCTCTGAGTCAGGGAGTGCGGTTCCCTGACCAGGATTCAGGCAAGCTCGCTGTCTTGAGTCAGGCAGTGTGGTTCCCTGACCAGGATTTGAGCAGGCTCTCTCTCTGAGTCGGGGAGTGTGGTTCCCTGACCGGGATTGAGCAAAAGGCTCTCTCTGAGTCGGAAGGCATAACTCCCTGACTGGGATTGAACAGGCAGGTGCAATAAAGAATATAACGCCTGTGGATACCACTCTTTCTACATGTCAGAAAGAGGCCTGAATGGGCAGGTAGTTATCAATAAGCAGAAAGAAGTTGGATTTGGTGTGTGTGTGTATCAGGGACAGGCCAAATTCTTGTGTGGGCAACTAAAAAGATAAGGTTGACTGGGCAAGACAGTACATTTGGCCTTGGAGCAGTGTAGTCAGAGACGAGAAAACATAGAGGGAAAATAAGGCTGTGTTGTCCTGAGTCTGTGTGGAAAAGTGATTGTTTTGTGTTCTGTTTGTGGATAAATGTTTATATGTATGGAAGATGATAAATAAACTGCAGAAATACCACTCTACTTGTGTCAAGAAAATTTATCAAATAGAGAACTACTTGTGTCGAGGAAGTGTATCAAATAGAGACCTACCTGTGTTGAGGATGAGTATCAAATAGAGATCTACTTGTGTCGAGGAAGGCATCAAGTAGGTGCCAGAAAGCTGGTAATCAATAAAGTCATTAGGAGTACTAGTGACACAGGCCAGGAATCTGAGTACTCAGAACAGTGTGCATGTGGAGTGAATGTGTTAGCAATTGTATGAATGGAAAGTGAGTCTTATGTGTTGAACCAGCTGACTACTTGGATATTTGAGACACTAAACCGGGACAGGGAAAAAGTGTCAGCCTTCATTTGGAGTCATAATACTAGATAATAGTAGTACATGAGAGGAAAGATTTCGAGACAGGGGTTATTTCGCTCAGAAGGGTTGAATTTAGACTAATTTGGGAAGCAATAGTGAAAAAATCATGAAGAAGAAAATATAGACAGAAAAGAGGCATAGCTGGTGAGGTAGTAAACATTGTAAGGATTAGTGTGGGAGGGATATTTTACAATCTGGAAAATTCATGGCGAGGAAGCAGAAAATACGCTGACTTTATTTAAAGAAGGATACCCCGAGAATAATGATAGCTTTCTCCAGCTCAAGCTAATCTCCAAAATTAGGTCATTTACATCAATTGCCCATCTACAAAAACTTGTACGTGCTTTTATCTATTCTCGACCTGACTATTGTAACGCACTTTATTCTGGTATCAGCAAGGGCTCCCTCCACCTTCTGCAGTACGCTTCTTTTTATGAAAGCTTTTACAAATGTTTGACATTTGTTTTTATTTCTGCTGTTTTTGTTTCTGCTCTTACTTGTTTGGTCTTACTCTTGTTTTTGCCTTGTGTGTTTCTTTCGTTTTGTTTTTCGTGAAGCACTTTGTGGCATTGTTTTAGAAAAGTGCTATATAAATAAAATTATTATTATTACTCGTGTTTTTTTGTTCTATACAGATGACAACATACCATGGACGCCATTTAGGGAGGGTGAATAGGAAAAGTGTGTTGCCTCATTGGTGGGTTTAGAGAGTCTGCACTGCACAACAAAATACATATACTGTCATGTGCCTGAATGGTTAGAGGGAAAGATACATGAATGGTAGGAGAAGAGGAAGTGAAAATTTGGATGATCGAATATAGATGGGAGATATAGAAAATCAAGGGATTAGAACACACTTCTAGTTAGAACGCACATAGAAAAACTCACAAAAGGTAAAGGATTTATATACGGGTGTATATAAATGGGTGTGTTTGGCCCCTTGGCATCTGTGGGTGTGTCATTCATTTGTACTCTGATTGTGGGTATTGTCCCGTTTTTTTGTCATTACTTTCATCATTACTTGTATTATTGGGTTGATCCGTTAATATTGTATCAAGACTGTACATAATGCTGTACAAGTCAAATGTTCTCCTGATCCCTAGGTTCCACCATATAATGATGATGATATTGATAAGGATTTTAGCAAGCATCTGCAGCTCCCCCAAATCTTTTTTTCGTTTAAACTTATTTATTGGTTTCTTTTCCTTGTGAGAGCAATTCATACTTGATGTTTGCTTACTTTTAATCTTTCACCATGTATGAGCCATACCATGTTTAACTTTATTTCACATTGCTTAGATAGATGCTTAAATAGTATGCTTAAATAGATGTGTAACAGAACAAAGGTAGTCTTGTGAAGTGTCTTCTCCAGGTGCACAAATAAAGGCCCACTGTTGAATGTTGGTTGACAGCAGAGGAATCTATGGGAGACTCACTGAGTGTAGCAGGTCTGTACACACTAACTGGAGAAATGGCTTTGGTGGGATGAGAGCCGGAAGACATGAGATAGGGGGGAAGTGATGTCACCAATACTCTCAACACAAGCACAAGACAAACCCAATTTGTATGGAAAAAAGTGTTTGGCTAAAAAGGGGGCGATAAAAAATGCAGCAGAAGGCCCACACAAGGGGTTGTGGGGACACCCAGCAGGACATTTTGTGGCACCCACTTCGTTAATCCATACTTTGATCTCAGGTGCGCATGGTCAGGACCATTGCGCAAGAGATGGGAAGTCATAAAAAGGATTCAGAGGGCCTGGTGGTCAACTTGTTTAGCAGAGATGGTGGACCATGCACTACACCAGGGGTGCCCAACTCCAGGCCTTGAGGGCCGCAGTGTCTGCAGGTATTTGTTGCAAACCATGCGCTACACCACCTGATTTAACTTATTCCTTTCCCTCCTTGGTCCAAGAGGTGAGCTAAATAGTTAAATCAGGTGGTGTAGTGCATGGTTGGAACAAATACCCGCAGACACTGCGGCCCTCGAGGCCTGGAGGTGGGCACCCCTGCACGACACAACTGAGATATGTGCAGCATATAACAACAGAAAGGCCTTTTCAGCACCAATTGGACACATTCTGCCACCTGATGGACCATTCAGACGTCTCATGGTAGACTATGTGGACATGATCACACCAGTGCAGAACATAAGATACATGCTAGTGTTTGTGGAAAGATTCAGTAGATGGGTGGAAGCCATACCCACTGCCAAACCAGATGCAACATCAGTGGTAGTTTTTGTGTAAAGAGGTGTTTCCCAGATTTGGCATACCAGACAAGATCAGTTCAGACAATGGGGCAGTCCGATTGATTTGGATGTTTATGCACGTACATTCATCAGTAGGGTTGGGCATCGAGAACCGGTTCCAAATTGGAACTGGTTCCAAAATTACGATTCCAAAGGAACCGCTAAGAAATTCAAATTTCGATTCTGCCAATTGGTTCCTAAATAAATTTCACTCGCGCTAAAGTTAATTTCAGTTTGTGGCGGCGGCATGCAGCTTCCGTAATTTCCGCCTCCACAAATTAAATGTGCACCATCCGTGGACCAGAGCAAGCGGTGGTTGAAAGTGTGGCTTCATTCTGCTTTGAAAAATGAAGGGCACATTTTTTGGCACAGTGCAACAGTGTAACGCCTGTGGCAAAATTATTTTGTGCAAGGGAGGATGCACAACAAATATGGCCCAACGCCTTCGCCTACACGGTGTACAAATTAACCAGTGTACCGTGTTTGACATGTTGCGCCGATCTCCATCTCCTGCCTCGGCGTCCTCTTCAGCCAACCTTGAGCAAACAGCAAGTGGCACCTCGACGCAGTTGGGTAAGTGAAAATTAATAATGTTTGTCTTATTCACAACAGTGAGACAGCAAACAACTTACACATGAGCGAATTGCTATAAACTGCATGCAAATACTGAAATGTGGTTTTTTTTTTTGCGCTGAACGCTCAAGTATACAGCCTGAGAAGGCAGATATGCTCATTTTTCAAAACAAGAACTGTTTCTAATTTAAGGAGTTTAAATCCTGGTAGTCCGGACCAGGGTGTGACTGTGTCTTTATTTCTTGATCTTCATGTATGAAGACAGTTGTTGTAAATTTAAATATAAAAATGAGACATTCACATGAATGATCCGTTCTTAAAACAGAATGGCTTGCATAAAGTTTTTTTTAATAAAATTTTCTTCTGTGAAATAAGCATGTGACCTGTTTTGACCCCGCCTCTCAAAGAACCGGAATCAAGAATCATTAAGAACCGGAATTGAAAAGCAGAATCAGACTCAGAATCGTTAAAATTCAAACAATGCCCAACCCTATTCAGTCCTCAAAGTGCTCCTTCCACCTTCTCAACACACTCTCCTCACTTGTCAGCACATTTCCGTCTCTATCCTTCATCCTTATAACCTGCTGCACATCCTTCCCAGCTCGGTCCTTCTGTCTAGCCAATCGGTACAAGTCCTTTTCTCCTTCCTTAGTGTCTAACCTCTCATACAACTCACCATACGCCTTTTCCTTTGCCTTTGCCACCTCTCTCTTTGCCTTACGCCGCATCTCCTTGTACTCCTGTCTACATTCTTCATCTTTCTGTCTGCCCCACTTCTTCTTTGCCAACATTTTCCTCCCTATATTTTCCTGTACTTCCTCATTCCACCACCAAGTCTCCTTGTCTTCCTTCCTCTGTCCAGATGAGGCTAGGTATTTTCCTAGGTTTCTCCCTCATCGTTTCTGCAGTGGTTGCCCAGCCATCCGACGACTCTTCACTACCACCCAGTGCCTGTCTTAACTCCTCCCTGAACTCCACACAACAGTCCTCCTTCTTCAACTTCCACCATTTGATCCTTAGCTCTTTCACTTTCTTCCTCTTCTTGATCTCCAAAGTCATCCTACAAACCACCATCCGATGCTGCCTAGCTATGTTCTCCCATCACCACCTTGCTGTCTCCAATCCCTTTCAGAATGCACCTCCTGCATAAGACATAGTCCAGTTTTTGCACCTTCCTTAACTCTTGGAAGTCACCCTGTGTTCCTCCCTCTTCTTGAAACACATATACACCACAGCCATTTCCATCCTTTTCGCAAATTCCACCACCATCTGTCCTTCCACATTCCTCTCCTTGACACCATACCTACCCATCACCTCCTCATCACCTCCATTCCCTTCACCAACATGTCCATTGATGTCCACTCCAATCACCACCTTCTTCACCTTGGGTACACTCTCCACCACTTCATCCAACTAGCTCCAGAATTATTCTTTGTCCTTTATCTCACACCCAACTTGCGAGGCATATGCACTGGCAACATTTATCATCACACCTTCGATTTCCAGCTTCATACTCATCACTCTGTCTGACACTCTCTTCACCTCCAACACACTCTTGACCTCCTCTTCCTTCAGAATTACCCCTACCCCATCTCTCCCCCCATCCACATCATGGTAGAAGAGTTTGGACCCACCTCCGATGCTCCTGGCCTTACTCCCCTTCCACCTGGTCTCTTGCACACACAGTATATCTACCTTCCTTCTCTTTATCATATCAGCCAGCTCTCTCCCTTTACCAATCATAGTGCCAACATTCAAAGTTCCAACTCTGACCTCCACATGCCTACCCTTCCTCCTCTCCCGCTGCCTCTGGACATGCCTTCCCCCTCTCCTTCTCCCAACAGTAGCATAGTTTCCACCGGCATCCTGCTGGCCAACAGCACTATTGGCGGTCGTTGATAACCTGGGCCTCGACTGATCCGGTATGGAAATCTGATTTATGATCCGTATATTTGATTTGGCAAAGGTTTAAAGCCGGATGCCCTTCCTGACGCAACCCTCCCCGTTTATCCGGGCTTGGGACTGGCACTAAGAATGCGCTGGCTTGTTCATCCCCAGTGGCTGGGTTACAAATCTCCCAAATACTACGGCTAATGCTTTTTTGTCATTGAATTAAAATCCCTTTCGTTTGCAGCAGTGATAAAGTGGCACACAAACACTCACCATTAAAGTTACAATGCCGAACATGATTATTTTTGCATTTTAACGTTGGACATTATGGTAATGGTTGTGGTATTTGGACAACCAAATATCCGTTCTGTTTAGAGGAGGGCGATTTGACGCTGTTTGTTGAATCAGTAGATTCGAGTCTCAGTGAGTCAAATTACTAAAGCATTAAACAATGAAAGTATGGTAGATCCTTGGTTTAAGGATGACCTGCACAGCAGACAACGAACTGAGAGAGTTACAACAAGCAAAATTAAACATTGCACAATAACGCAAATATCCACACTATAAGTGAGCAGGAAACCCTTATGAATAATGCTCTCTATCTAAAGTAATGGATGGACAGGGTGGCAATACCCAAAACTGTCAGGTTAAAAATAACTGCACTGATAATCTGCACTGATTTTCAACAACCATAAATAAAAATTCAACACACAACCAGGGCTAACTAGGGGACTGCTCTGGAAAGGTTCCATTTTCCTCATTAGCAACACATTAAATGTCAGTTTTACTTGACAAATAAAACTGATTCGGATTCTGATACAGATCAGCACTTACCAAAACGGACGGCAGCTTTCTCAGGCCCAGAATTGCACACAACATGAGGTTAAAAAAAAAAAAATCAGAGGACGAATAAGTACAGGACCCTTGAGCATTTTTACAAGCTGCAGCATAAACCGTTCAGTCTGTGGTTTAGCCAAAAGTACGCCGCGGGTCAGGTTACATTATTATAAGGAGCTGCATTACAAACACTGGATGAGTCACCCTCACCTGGCGGGAGAGAGAGAGGGGGGGGGGGTCATCTCAGGTAAGGGAACCAGTGCGGCACTCAGCGCAGCACCGCATCCTATCGGTGTTGACACAAGCCGGCCCCATGAGCCCTCGTGACGAAAAAGACAGGACGACACTCAAACAAGGCCACAAAACAGGTACGGGACTTCCCTTATTTCACCTGTGACCTGCACTTTAAGGACACGTTTAAAAAGGATGAGCTGCTACACTGCCAACTGTCGCTGTGTGTGTGTGTGTGTGTTTGTGTCCTGTTTGTTTTCCCTCGCAGCACAGAGATAGACGCAGACAGGCGGACGTGCCTGGACTAGATGTGGGGCAGGCCTCGATAACACATTCAGATGAGCTGTCTATTCTCGGTCATGGGACTCGGTGCACCCGTTCACCCTGCCAGTACAAATGAAAAACAGTTGGCCGCAGATTAAAAAATCAAAACATACCGGGGGAATCTACACTAGTTTTTTTTTTGCAGCTGTATTTTTGCAGAAGAGCAGAAAAATAGGTGGGATTGCGTTTGAGCATGCGTACATTTGTGCGCGTTAACAGCGTGTGAGCACCTGATAAGTTCGTTTGCACGTAAATTTGAAGTTGTGTGCATGTTCAAAGTGTCTTAAACGTGCAAATGTGTGTGTGTGTGTCTCTTTTTTTGTGGTTGTGAACACATGTTTGAGCGTGTTCATTTGCATGCATGTAGATTATATGACTGTTTGTTTGCAGTTTGTGTGTGTGTGCACTTATCTGGAGCATGCATACGTCTTTGTGTATTTCTGTGTGTGTCTTTTTTGCACAAGTGCATGCACATTGCTTTTTTTTGTTATTATTGCACGTGGTACCACAAGTTCACCTCATACAACCCAACCCCTCATTGTTTGCAGGGGCATTACTGCATCTGAGCCCCCATCAGTGCTCCTCTTAGATCTCCTCCATTTGAAGGTTTGAGCCCTCGAGCGGTCCCAGGAGACCCGCGCTGATTCAGACGGGCTGTTTGGCACAAGCTGAAACCCACACAGCCCTGCTGCGGTTCCCTTACTCAACACGGCATGTGTTGCTCCTCGCACTTTGTCATGAGCTGTCAGAGGCGTCCGTGACAAACGCCACTTTTTCTGTTTACAGAAAAAATTAAACGTTCACATGGTCCCGGTTTTCACTTCAGACCGGCGTTATCGTCTGCAGCCGACTCCGCTGCACTTGCAAAATCACTTTTGTGGGCACGTCGCGCCGTAAATCAAAAAGCGGGAGGACATTTTATGCACACAAGTCAATGAAATACAACAGACGCACATTCTTTGCTGTTTGCCAGAGCTGTAAAGAAAAAAAAAAGAAAGAGAGAAAGAGGTACAGTACTTTGGAAAACAGCGGGCCAGACAATAGCTTAATTAATGGTCAGCCTTGTGGATTTACCGCAGAACAACACACTCTCTGCCCTTGGTGCAAATGCCCCCAGTGAACCTACAGTAAGGAGGCAAGAGATGCTGGTCAGCACACAATACCACGTCTGTATAACCCCTTACATCGCCGGCCCGCTGTGCCCGGAGATGACAAACACACATTGTCCTTGTCTGGACCCACAACAATCGTTTCCTTTGTGCTGAACCTCTCGAAGGTTAGGCAAGGTCAAGGATCTTTAGGAACTGCGGCGCTGTAAACCATGAATTGTATGCACATATGGAGAGAGAAATGGGACTCGTCACTTGGGGTGGGTTATTAAAAAGGGGGGGGAGGTGGGGGGGGATGTTATGGAAAACAAGATGTGTCTCGTCTAGGGGTGTGTTTTGCTGTCACCATTTTCATGTTTTCACAACACTTAAATAACATCTCTATTTCAGCAGCTTTTTTTTCTTCATTTTTTTTATTCCCCCCCCCCTTTTCCTCCTTTATTGATTGTACTTGGCAAAATACCCCACTGTTCCGAGCCATCCTGGTCGCTGCTCCACCCCCTCTGCTGATCCGGGGAGGGCTGCAGACTACCACATGCCTCCTCCAATACATGTGGAGTCACCAGCCACTTCTTTTCACCTGACAGTGAGGAGTTTCACCAGGGGGACGTAGCGCGTGGGAGGCTCACGCTATTCCCCCCGAACAGGCGCCCCGACCGACCAGAGGAGGTGCTAGTGCAGCGACCAGGACACATACCCACATCCGGCTTCCCACCCACAGACACGGCCAATTGTGTCTGTAGGGATAACCGACCAAGCTGGAGGTAACACGGGGATTTGAACCGCTGATCCTCGTGTTGGTAGGCAACAGAATAGACCGCTACGCTACCTGGACGCCCTATTTCAGCGGCTTTTTTATGGGACCGAATAGCACCATTTGAACAAGCCAATCCGAACTGCCCCTTGGAGTGATGTCACAGTGGGAATAATCAACCCAGATTGTGCATGAGGCCGCCATGCTGAGCAAGGTAGCCTCTGATTCGGCAGCCTTTGTGTCTGTCAAGGGACGAGGCGGGGCGAGGCGGGGGTTATGTTAATGGCCCCCCAAACAGCCTGTTTCATTAGAGAACGGTGTAGAAACCAAATTATGATTTTTGGTAAAAAAATAAAGAAGTCACAAATGTGTTTCAGTCCCACTGACTAGACTAGACTTGCGTTTACATGCAGTTAAGTGGAGCTACAGTCACCGCTCGATCAGGCCATGTAACTGGACTACTGTCGTTGTCCCTGTATACAAGAACTGGGGGAGAATCGATTTATTGACGCAAGTATGTCCGACCCCGGTAAGGTAGGTGGCGATATGCCCCCTTTCGGCTGGTTGCTACTGGATGAAAGACCGCCGCGGGAACTATGGATCATGCGCAGAACACTGAGGCCCGTTCGGGGCCGATTGAAGCGTATACATGCCAGAGTAAATCCATCCCCAACCGCATCGTCTAGCTGTGTTAGTCCGACTTCGAGAAATTCGATTTAGTACGATTTTAGCCAGACTAACACATTTACATGTATTTTAAAAGTCCAGTTTTAGTAGGACTAACACAATAAAGCCACTTTTTCTAATATCATGTAAACGTAGTCTATGTGTTAGCTCTCATCTAGCTCAGATTCAGATAAACCCGCCCCGGGATTAGCTTTGGTGTAAATACACTGAAATTGGCCAAAGTTCCCATATTTGAGAAACGGCTTTCAACATTGAGGACAAGCATATCCAGGGAGGGGTCCATGACCTACAGTAAAATTCATATATTTATCAGGGTAATTATAGCTAAGCAAATGTACTGTAGTTTGCTGTATTTTTAACATTACTGAAGTTTTATCATTACAGTTCTCCTGAAGGTCTCCCAGACACTATCTTTAAAATAGGATGGAGTCTCCTCCCGCAGGGGCTTCAGGCCATCCTCTGCAGTCATCCAGCTGTGCCACCAGTGGCAGCTGGCCAGTACAGGGCGCTGGGGTGCCACCTCCTTCTAACATTAAGAGATGTTAATTTCTCACCTGGAGAGACTGGTCTGCAAGTAGAGCTGGGAGGATGTAGCTTACTACGTCAGTAGCCTCCTTATTACTTCCCCGTCTCGTCTGGTTTTCACCCTGAAATTCAAATGAATATCGAAGTCTCTTTGGTCATTATCATATGAGCAATAAACATATCAACAAGAAATAGCACCAGCTACCTGTCATTTGAGCTCAGAAAACTCAAAAAGAGGCTCCATCTCTGCCAGACTGGAGGTGCGGGTACTGGAGCCCTGGTAAAACCAAAAAAATGGTTGATATGGTCCGTGAGTACTTAGCCAGGTAAGGCCAGGGTTGGGAGGGTTACTTTATAAATGCGTTACAGTACGACCGCAAATTACTTGTTGAAAAATGTATTCAGTAACTTACTCTAAGTATCACAATATTAAAGTAATGTAATCTGGTTACTTTCCATTACTTTTTGATTACCTCAATGCCAAATATGAAGAAAGACAAAAGAAAAGTTATCAGTAACATGACTTTTACTTAAGTGCATTTTGTAAGACAACAAAACAACGTAGCCTTAGGGAAGGACAATGGGGACACCAAGCCTTTAAGCATCAACAAAACTGCATCACTGGCAAAAAGCAGAGATACAATTCTGAGGTTCCCAAAATGGACACACTCTTCACCTTGGCTGTGCCTTGAGATCCTGTCCATGAATATCACCAACAGAATCGGAGACAAGGGACAACCTTGGCGGAGTCCGACACCCACCGAAAACGTGTTTGACTTTGTGCCGAGAATGCGGATAACTTTGGTTATACAAGGACCGGGTGGCTTGTAGCAACTGCCCCGGTACCCCATACTCCCGCAGTACCCCCCACAGAGTGCCCCGGGGTACACGGTGATAAGCCTTCTCCAAGTCCACAAAACACATGTAGACTGTCTGGTCAAACTGCCATGCCTCAGCACCTCCGCAAGGGTAAAGAATTGGTCTGTTGTTCCATGGGCAGGATGGAATCTGCATTGTTCCTCCTGGGTCCAAGGTTCCACAATCGATTGGAGCCTCCTTTCCAGCACCTTAGAGTAGACTTTCCCAAGGATGCTGAGCAGTGAGATGCCCTGATAATTGGAGCACATCCTCCGGTCCCCCTTTTTTTAAATATGGGAACCACCACCCCAGTCTGCCACTCCACAGGTACTGTCCCTGACGTCCACGCGACACTGAAGAGGCGTGTCAGCCAAGACAGCCCAACAATGTCCAGAGCCTTCAGCACCTCAGGGCGAAACTCATCCACACCTGGTGCCTTGCCACCGAGGAGCTTCTTAACTACCTCAGACACCTCTGCCAGGGATATGGGTGGGGCTTCCCCCGAGTCTTCAGACTCTACCTCCTCCACTGAGGACGTGTTTGCTGGGTTCGGGAGCTCCTCAAAGTGTTCTTTCCACCACCTGACAACATCCCCAGTCTGGGTCAGCAGTTCCCCTCCCCAGGTGAACACAGCCTGAGTCAGGCCATGCTTCCCCTTCCTGAGTCACCTGCTGGTTTGACAGAACTTCCTTGAGGCCAACTGAAAGTCCTCTTCCATAGCCTCGCCAAATTCCTCCCACACCCGAATTTTTGCTTCTAGGACCACTGAAGCCGCAGCCCTTCTGGCCTCCCGGTACCTGTCTGCTGCTTCAGGGGACCCCTGGGCCAACCAAGCCTGAAAGGCCTCCTTCTTCAGCCTGACAGCTTCCCTAATCACTGGTGTCCACTTTAGTTAGTGTCCGCTCTTAGGTTGCCACATCGACAGGCATTGATGATCTTAAGACCACAGCTCCTACCTGCTGCATCTGCAATAGAGGCTTTGAATAGTACACATTGCCATTGAAACTCTAGTTAATGCTCACGGCAATTTGCATACGAAATCGTGTTTCCAGTACAGATGGCTTGCCTGCTTATGCTATTGACGTCATCTGTGCAAGATTTTAATATTCTTCTTCTCGTGGAGGGACTGGTAAAGATGGCAGAATGACTAGTCTTGTACTTTCAGGTGTTAGCAAAAAAAATATAGGAAGTACTGCACAAACTCTTCCTTTAACATCGTTTTTTTTTTTGTTGCCAAAAGCTGTGAATAAATATCTTTGATGAAAAAAATGGACCTTTCCCGCTAAATAACTTACTGTTTACGCCCTAGACCTGCATTTAGAAGAGTGAGAAGTGGAGCTAAAGTTTACTAGCTTTAAGCTAATAGCAAGTGCCAATGGTGGAAAACAGGTGAAGATGAACCCCCTCGACTGGGAGATACGGCGGTTACAGTTACTAAAGAAAAACGAAACATGAGAGATTCACTTTTATGATTGCCAAGTGGAACACAATGAAGAATGTGCTTCTCCGAACATGCCAGTGAAACATCAAACTAATAAGATAAAAGGTGGCCAAAAAGAGAAAACACATCCCTGCAAAACCTCGAACGATGAGTTGACACTCTCTGAGACGTCATTGAAAAGATAAATGAAACAGCAGATCAAACCGTTAAGGCTGTCCACTGCAACACAGTTCAAATAGACAGTTTAAAAAAAGTCAGTGGATTTCTGCCATCAAGAAGTCATGGACTTAAAAAAAAAAACAGCATGTGACTCCAAAAGACAAATGTGAGCAGCTTCAGCAACAAGTCACAGAGATGGAACTAAAAGTCAATGAAATCGATTGTTACAGCCGACAACATAACCTCTACCTATACGGTGTTCCCGAAAAAGAAGAAGATAACATCAAATCGTGAGTCCGGGATATCTCACAGTGCTACCTGTCACCGAGTCCAAGACGGTTGTAACTACAACAGAAGTTGTCCACAGGATCACTAAAGACGAAGGATCCAACCAGTCAGTGCAACCGGGTTCCTGCCCAGAGCAGCCAGAGATATGTTATGGAGAGGATCTGAGAAGAACAACTACCTAAAGAACAATCGGCTTCACTTCAAAGAGGATTTGACTTCAGCTGACAGAGTCACCCACAGTTGTCTATGGCCAGCTGTGGAGGCAGCGAGGAAGAGGAGACGGCCCTACATCATAGGGAATAAGACAAACAGGAAAGAGATTAAAATAGACTGAAAGAAGAACTACAAACTAAGCTGAAATAAGTGCACTATTATACTTCTAGGTAAGCTGGAATATAAGACCTGACCTTAATATACGAAATATACAGTATATTGATAAGGCAACCAAATATTCAACAATTGTGCAGTGATTCCTGTACCTAACTAGAGTTTTTTGGGTTTTTTTTTTGGAATTTCCCCCCTTTTTCTCCCCAATTGTACCCGGCCAATTACCCCACTCTTCTGAGCCATCCCGGTCGCTGCTCCACCCCCTCTGCCGATCCGGGGAGGGCTGCAGACTACCACATGCCTCCTCCGATACATGTGGCATCGCCAGCCGCTTCTTTTCACCTGACAGTGAGGAGTTTTGCCAGGGGGACGTAGCACGTGGCAAGATCACGACATCCCCCCCCCCCCCAGTTCCCACTTCCCCCCAAACAGGCGCCCCGACCGACCAGAGGAGGCACGAGTGCAGCGACCAGGACACATACCCACATCCGGCTTCCCGCCTGCAGACACTGCCAATTGTGTCTGTAGGGACGCCTGACCAAGCCGGAGATAACAAGGGGATTTGAACCAGCGATCCCTGTGTTGGTAGGCAACGGAATAGACCACTATGCTACCCGGACACCCATAGAAGGGTTTAACAGTTAGAGAAAACAGTTGTGTTTTTCTTTTGTTTTATTTTTGTCCGTTCATGTTCTTTAATGTCCATTTCTGTTCCATCAGTAAATGCCAGGGATATTAGACACCAGTTAAAAAGAAAATGTTTGTTTTTATATTGCCAAAGCAAAGGGGCTGATCTTTTTTTTTAGCCAAGAGACTCATGCTTCAGAAATAGATATGTCATTTTGGAGGAGTCACTGAGGAAAGATGTGTGGTTTTCCTTTGGTAATAATAGGTCAGCAGGAGTGGCTACACTACAGGAAAAATTCAAAGGTCATATCATCAAGTAGCTGGATAACTCTTCTTGTTGATATTGACCACTCTGTTTATTAATATAAAATTATATGCCTCCAATAATAAACTAAACAATGCAATTATGTTTGATCAGCTGTTATTAAAATTCCCTTCAGCCAAACGTGTGGGAATGAGACTTTAAGACAGTGATGAATGAAAACGTCGATACGTGGCCTCCCAAGGAGAGAGTAACGAGTGAATTAGGAAATACATGTGGTAGGATAGACCTCAATGATATCTGGAGACATAGACATTTAAACCAAAGACTATATAATTGGAGCGATAATGATAGATCTCAGCAATCCCATATAGACATCTAGTTGGTCTCCTCTGACATAGAAGATAAGGTGGAGTCAGTGCTAATAGAACCCACAATTTTTACAGATCATTTGGCTGTTATAATTCAGGTCAATATGGGATCGATTAGACATAACTTTAAAAATGAATATAAAAATCCATCCATCCATCCATCCATTATCCAAACCGCTTATCCTGCTCTCACGGTCACGGGGATGCTGCAGCTTATTCCAGCAGTCACTGGGTGGCAGGCGGGGAGACACCCTGGACAGGCTGCCAGGCCATCAAAGGGCCGACAAACACATTCATACCTACGGACAATTTAGTACAACCGATTCACCTGACCTACGTGTCTTTGGACTGTGGAAGGAAACCAGAGCACTCGGAGAAAACCCACGCAGACACGGGGAGAACACGCAAACTCCACACAGAGGATGAACCGGGGACGACCCCCAAGGTTGGACTACCCCGGGGCTCGAACCCAGGACCTTCTTGCTGTGAGGAGACCGCGCTCACCACTGTGCCACCATGCCACCCTGAATTTAAAAATTAAACCAATATAATTGACAAATATGCTGCCATCTGCCCACATTCAAGTCATTAATCAGGACTCAGCTCTTCAGACTTGCTCTCATGTGTGATTTATGTGATTTATGATGTTTGTTTTTCTTGCCCTTTTGTATCTGTCCAAGTCGGAGAGTACTGCTGGCATCATGTGTGGCCGCAGCTTCTCCCTCTCGTAGCCCCCCTTCCCATCCCCCCCTGTATGTCTGTGTTATGTTTATCTGTTGTCTTGCTTCACCCCGTTTATTGTAAAGCAACTTTGAGTGTTAGAAAAGCACTGTGTAAATCTAATTTATTATTATTATTGATATTGGATACAAGGAAATTAAGAGAAGAGAAAAAGCCACTTTATTTTGTCATTGCATGGTCACAACGAAATTTGTTTTCTGCATTTAACCCATCCTATTGTATAATAGTGGGCAGCTGTGATGCAGCGCCTGGGGACCACCTTCAGTTCTTCTTTCCATTGCCTTAGTCAGGGGCAGATAGGAGTATTAACCCTAACATGCATGCCACACAGAAAGGACCTGGGACGGCCTGGGCTTCGAACCCAGGACCTTCTCGCTGTGAGGCAAGTGCGAACCACTGGGCCATCGCACCATTTTTGGAAAATGTTGGGAATTAATGGAAAATGAAATTAGAAATTTAGCTTTATTATTTGGGAAAAGGATTGCTATCAAAAAAAAAAAAACAGACCGAGAGAGAGAGAGAGAATCCCAAATAATTACAAAAATAATAAGACTATCCAAGAAACTAAGCTTGTCTGGAGAAGAACTGACTGTACCATCATCTCTACACTCAAATTGGACAAAATTTACGGGGAAAATGCCAGATGCATTCTCCTCATCACATTCTTTAGATATATTGTAAATACATATAATTTTGTTATCCTGTTTCAGTGTTGTATGCTTCTCTCACTCTGATGTGTGACTAATGATTTTTCTTGTCTCTTCTCCCATGTATGCGAATGGTGTGATGTGAGTCTCCTTGTGTGCATGTGTAATCTGTCCTCCTGTCAGGTCTACATGGTGATGGTGGTCATGTGGCTCAGGTCCTAGGCTGTTCCAGTGGCATCTGGACACTGCTTGGCATCCTCCTCATCATATTCTTCATATATCTTATAATTCCATTATAATTCTGTTATCTTCTTTCAATGCTGTATTCTGTAAATTGTGTTTTATTCTGTAAACACAACATCCATTGCATGTCTGTCCGTCTTCGGAGAGAGATCCCTCTTCTGTCGGTCTCCCTGAGGTTTCTTCCTATTTCTCCCTGTTAAAGGGCTGTTTTTTGTTTTTTTTTTCTTCAATGATCAGTGCCTATCCATCCTTGACCAAATGCACCATTTAAAACAAAAATCAAATAACCTTCCCTGGCTGAATGATCACACTCGTGCCCTTAGAAAACTCAGTAGAAAATCAGAACGACAATGGAAGGTCAACAAGTCTGAATTGGCACATAACACCCTTAAAAACTAAATGTTAATTTCCTAGAAGGCAGTTAAGGATGCAAGATCAGTGTACTTCTCTGAACTAATATCAAGAAATAACCACAATCCTAAAGTTCTCCTGAGGGTAATTGATTCTGTTATTAATGGTCCCTCCACTTCTCTTTGTTGTCCGGAAATTTTTCTCACTCATTTTGTAAATGAGGTGGAGAATATCAGATCACAGATCCAGCCAGGTTCTTGCATTCATTCCATTCCCCATGTTAATTCTGCCTCTTTTACCCAGTTTCAACTGATTACAATTTCAGTGTTAGAGACTACAGTCTCCAACATGGACTCCTCCTCCTGCATTTTAGACATCATTCCCACTAAGCTGCTCAAGGAGGTATTTTCAACTATCAGCACTGTTATTCTGCAAATTCTTAATAATTCTCTGATCTCTGGTTCTTTTCCAGACAGTTTTCAGCATGCCATTGTTTACCCATTGCTGAAGAAACCCAATTTAGATCCCCTGTCCCAAAGTAACTACAGACCAATCGCCTTGTCTTTTCTATCTAAGGTTCTGGAGAGATTTTCTTCTCAATTAATTTCTTTTATGAACACTGATAGTGTTTGAACAGTTTCCAGTGTGGTTTTAGAGCACGTCATATTACCAAGAAAGCTCAAGTTAAGGCTATAATGACCTACTGCTGACTGCAGACAGAGGACACTGCTCGATTTTAGTTCTTTTAGACTTAAGTACTGCCTTTGACAAAGTCGATCACAACATCCTCTTACATTGCTTAGAAACTTAGGTTGGCATCAAGGGCTCGGCTCTTAACTTATTACACTCTTACCTCACCAACAGAACTTTTTCTGTTGTTCTGGGTAACTCTACTTCCTCGATGGCTCAGTTGATTTTTGGTGACCCTCAAGGCTCAGTTCTTGGTCCCCTTCTCACAGCCTGGCCCCTGCAGATAAAGCAACGTTGTTAAGCCGCTATACTAGCTGTCGGCTGCTCCAATCGTCTGATCAAGGCCTTTTATCTGTTCCCCATTTCTATTTTAAATCCAGAGGTGATTGTGCTTTTGCGGTTGTAGTTCCTAAACTTTGGAACAGCCTTCCCCATTCTATCAGATCTGCTGAATCTGTGGTTTGTTTGAAGCAGCTACTGAATAGGTTAGCCTTTTTATAAATACTGTTTGTCTTTAGATTTGTTTATTTTGTTCATGTGCTATCATATTTGTCTATGTATCATGTATGTATGTATGTATGTATGCATGTATACTTGTATCTGTATGTGTCTTCTTTTGGCTTGTTCCCTGTTTCTCAGGGGTTACCACAGCAGATTTTAGTTTCCATCGGTACCCTGTGAGGACACAGCACCAATGGCAATCATTGTTAACCTGGGCCACAACGGTATGGTCTTGTCAGTCCGCATACTGATTTGGAAAAATTTGACATCGGTTGCCCTTCCAGACACAACCACTAACCTTATGGATAGGGGCATAGGTAAAGCGCTGGATGCCATCCCAGTATTCGTGGACTTGTGCCCATGCCTGTCACAATCTTGTATTTGTATGTCTGTATTTTATCCTATATGTGAAGTACTTTGTAACTGTGTATTTTAAAAAGTGCTATATAAACAATTATTATTACTATACACATGCTGCCCCTTGGCCAAGTCATTCAAAATCATGATGTGCTTTACCATTTTTTTTGCTAACACTCAGTTATACTTACATGCCACTAAAACCCACAGATCTTAGCACCCTAGCAAATCTCACAACTTGCATCTCTGGCATTAAATCCTGGATGTCCGAAAATTTTCTCAAATTTAATGATGCTAAGTCTGAGGTCATTCTGTTCAGTCCCAAAAATTCCAATCAGTCCTTTTGTTACTAATCTTCATGGTCTGTCAGGTAGACTTAAGCAGGCTGCTAGGACTCTTGGGGTAATATTCGATGCTAAGCTCGGTTTTGATAAATCTGCAAAAAGTTGTACATGCTTTTATCCATTCTCGACTTGACTATTGTAATGCACTTTATTCTGGTATCAGCAAGGGCTCCCTCCACCCTCTGCAGTTGGTACAAAACGCCACTGCTTGGCTCATTACTGTTACAAAGAGGCATGGCTATATCACTCCTGTGCTTGCCTCCCTACACTGGCTCCCTGTTATATTTCAAATTGATTTTAAAATTTTATTGCTCACTTGTAAGGCTTTAAATGGTCTTGCTCATACATACATTTCTGATTTATTGACCTGGTATACGCCCTCTCGACCATTAAGATCCACAGATGGATTCCTGCTGGTTATTCCTAGGTCTCGGTTTGTTACAAAGGGTGATTGGGCTTTTACTGTTAAGAGCCCCCACAGTATGGAACTCTCTTTCTTTTGAATTAAGACAAACCAAGTCTCTAGCTTCTTTTAAATCTCGTCTTAAAACATTTCTTTTTATGAAAACTTTTACATATATTTGATATTTGTTTTTATTTATTTATACTGTTTTTATTTGTACTCTTACTTATTTAGGCTTGCTCTTATTTTTGCCTTGTCTGGTTGTATTTCTTTGTAAAGCACTTTGTAACATTGTTTTTAGAAAAGTGCTATATATTACGAGATATCACAATCACTTCATTGGAGGGGTTGCCTATATCTTCATTTAACGTGTGAAGGAAGATACTATGTGATACTATATTCATGTGTATACTATATTCAATGTGAAGTGCTTTGGGTGTCTAGAAAAACACTATATAAACATAATGATTGTTTTTATTATTGTTATTATTATTATTATTTAGGGAGTTGTTCCTTATCTGATGCGAGGATCTAAGGGCAGGATGTTGTATTGCTGCAAAACCCCTGAAGCAAATTTGTAATTTATGATAACGGGCTACACAAATAAAATTGACTTGACTTAAAGTATACCATACCATTTAGTTAGTTGAACGTCTTGTCTGCCAGCCTCATCACTCCCATCATTGCAGTGGCTTGCCTCCTCATTAAAGTCTATGCTCGTATGCGTCGTGCAAGCCAATGGAGACGCTGTAGGTTAATGTAAGTAGCTAGCTATCTAGCTAGTTTAATACACTTTACTTTCTTACCTTAAGACTTTCTGAATTAGATTTTCTATGGATGAACACTCATGTTAGCTAGTTTCTAACTTTTGCCTTAAGATACAGTTTATCTAACTAATCTCAGCTAGCTAAAGCTAACATTTGCCTTACCTAACATTAAGTCAAGTCAATTTTATTTGTATAGCCCAATATCACAAATTATACATTTGCCTCAAGGGAATTTACAGCAAAACAACATCCTGTCCTTTGAGCCTCAGCACAATGTATTAAACATTATGAATGTCTATATAATTAACAAACCGAAGAGCCAGTATTAATTAGGTGATAGCTGGCAGTTGTATAATAATCAAACCTGCCCTGTCCATGCTGTTTAGCTAGCAGATATCACGAACACTAAAACAAAGTTGCATTTTGTATTTGCTCAGAAATATCATGCTCACAATGTTACTAGATAGACTGTCAAACAAAACACTCACAGACTTCGCTTCAAATAAGGAGCTGAAGAGAAGATGGAGAGCGATCATTGAGCTGTTGCACTATCTCTGTTCACACGGCAATGTCAGTACTTCCTGCTTCTTCCTGAGCCTGAGAGATCAATTACAACAAACTCGGTGCTGCCACACAGTGACACTAAATTGCAATTACAATGAATAAACTATTTACATTTATACTGTCCAGAACAGTTGTTGTTGTTGTTGTTTATGCTGCTATTTACACAAGTAAAAATAAACCCCTTCATATGAAAAAAAAACATTTGTTGTATTGTTTTTTTTAATTTCACAGATACTCATCCATTGAAAATAATACATATTAATCTTGTCGGTTAATGGTTAATGATCTAACTAATTGAATTCGTTAATTAACGAATGGTTAATTAACTAACTAATGTTAGCTAGCTGATAGCGCACCCTTTTATTTTTAATGTTGGCTAAATAGCTAGCTAGTTGTGCCTATGGCTTGTCACTTCATTACCAATATAAAACGTCATGTTATCTAATGTTAGCTAACACTGATAGTCATGAGCAGTGAGACAATGGAGGATTAGTTGTAGAGATACATTTTGACATCAACATAGAGCTTATTATTTCATTTTAATAGTCTTTTGTGTGGCTTTGGTGGTTTAGTTAGTCTTTTGCCTTTTTGACATTTGCTTTTATAACAGGCACCCCCTTTGTTTTCACTCAGGAATGCCTGAGTTTTACCTGGTTGGGTAATTGAACAAAATCAAAATTCATGTGGGCTAAAGGCTGATTAATTGTATTAGTTCAAATGTTTATATTGAACTCAGATTAGCTTTCATTCACAGAGTAAACACGAGCAAGAGGAGAGGAGATATCTGGCACTTTCTTGTGCTTCACAAAAGACCAAGTTGAAACTTGTATGAATAGGACTTAAGAGATGATAATGCAGTCTGTATTTTCTGTGGTTGTCATGCAGGCTTAATACTGAGCAGGATAGTATGGGTGATGGTGATTTTACATTTATTTTTTGTTGTATTAATGAAGCAGAGGGAGGTCAGAATGACGGTGAGCAGGCAGGGCCTGGTAGCAAAGAGGTGAGTTACAAAGGAGACTGCACTTAAAATGTATGCCATGATATCAGGTATTTAGGCAAATAGTTCTTTCAGAAACTGATGAGATACACAACAATTATACCCTACTGTTCTCAATGAATATGCTATGACTTAATAAAGTGTATTCTACTGATAGTAAACAAAGTTCTGGTACAGCATTGTGTGGGTCTGTCTGTGTTTGAGCGGAAATGATGGTCTGCTGTTGTGTGTGGGTCTGATTTGCTGGCAGAATACTTTGTTTGTGACCCCTGACTACAAAAGTTGTTGTGCGGTACGTGCCCCATGAGCTGGCATAATGGATTTGATTCATCATCATCTAGAGACTGCACACATTACGTTAAACAAGCAAGATACTGTCAGAATTGTAAGACTTCAGTTAACTGAAGCACACGCCTGGACTGTACTGGGTTCCCTTTACACCCTGGAGAAAAAGTTGACCCCCCCCCCCGATTGTCATTGTATAATTCACACTCTATGTGTGTGTGTGCATGCGTGCATGTGCGTGTGCTTGTGTGTGTCTGTCCATGGCTAATCTCGCAAACTACTGGACCTATAAGCCTACATTTTTTTTTTGTATGATGAAGGACCTCTCGTGGTTGCGGCGATTTAAAAACCTTCGAAAAACGTTTGTTCTTGTTATTGCCGCTCCCTCTCCATTTACTCCCTAGCTTGCTGGACCAAGGCTGCTGCTGCTTTTTATCACTGCCTGATCTGAGTCAACCGATTTCCAGAGTAGGATTAATCACAGTCACAGCTGGAAATTATCTCAGTAGCAACAACAAAACATTTCCCATGGCTGATCGATGTTTTCTTACCGTTGCCATGCTTATGCACAACTCACATCTATGGGCAAAACATTACGTATTCGGGTATGAGTCTTGAAAGTTAACAAGAAGTCGACCGTATTTCGCAAACCACCAGATCATTCACTGCTGGTCTCAGCATAGGAGAACCGGAGGAACAATGGATGAACAATCAATAATTTGCTTTGTTCACCTCATCACCACGCGGAAGTGTCATCATCGCCACTGTAAAAACACCGCTAAAAAATACAGTTTCAAGAGTTGGATTAATCAGTCACGGCTTGAAATCATCCCAGTAGCTACAATAAAACATGTCCCAACATGTCCCAAATGGATGACTGAACTATTTTCGGGGGGGGGGGGCATGGACTACTTCACCCCTCTCACCGTTGTTACTTCTTTCGTGGTGCCTCAGCAGCCCCACCCTGGACATCACTGTCCAGCACAGCAGTGCTGATTAGACTTAAGTATTAATGAAATTAAAGCTAAGCAGGTCAACATGCGCACTAACGTGCAAAATTTGGTGTGTGTGTGTATATGTGGACATCATGTTAATATGCGCCATTTACTGACTGCAGACATTTTCTTCTATTATTTTGTATTTATCAATGCACATATTGGCTGCAGCATATATTGTATTAAACTTTGTTAACATGGGTCAAGAGTTTTTCTTGCTAGGTTGCTAAGGGGCCCTTCTTGGCTCAAGATGATGCGAACCGCACTGGGCTGGCTATTCATTTACATAGTTAAAGACACATGAAGTGCTTTGAGTGGGAGACAGGCTTATCATTTGACAATCACATTTAAGGGCTATGAAAGCATATATGTTGTAAGGACATATGAAAGAGGTAGTCCAACCTTGGAGGTCATCCTGGGTCGTCCTCTGTGTGGAGTTTCCATGTTCTCCCCGTGTCCACGTGGGTTTCCTCCGGGTGCTCCAGTTTCCTACCACAGCCCACAGACATGTAGGTCAGGTGAATCAGCTGTACTAATTTGTCCCTAGGTGTGAATGCGTGTGTCGGCCCTGTGATGGCCTGGCGGCTTGTCCAGGGCGTCTCCCCGCCTGCCGCCCAATGACTGCTGGGATAGGCTCCAGCATCCTCACAACCCTGCGAGCAGGATAAGTAGTTTGGATAATGGCTGGATGGATGGATATACGAAAGACAGAAATTGAAGTCAGACAAATTTAAGCTCTATTCTTTATTAAAAAAAAATGTTTTTGCTGCTGTAAAGGGAAGCTGTTGATAGTGGGGGTGCTGTTGCACTCCCAGAACCCCTACTTCCAACGTCTATGTTTTCTTACCGTTGTTTTATGAATGAAAGTCAATCAGCAGAGCAGCCGTTCATTCACCTTGATCAATTTCATATCACGAAAACCACAACGGTTAAACACATTTGAAGTCTTTTAATAAGGGCTTTGAAATTATGATAACCTGATCTCTGTCATTTCATGACAGACTTGGTTGCATGGTGCGAGGGTCCACCTAGGAGGCTGCACATCCACAGACTGACAGGCAAAATGTTCTTATTGGGTAGCTTGAGCGGGGAGCATGTCCATGTCCCCTCGGCCCTATGTTTCCTCAAACCTATTTCAATGAACTTCCTAAAACTTAACCTGACTTAACCTCAACCTCTACCTAACCTTCACCCAACGCTTACCTTAACCTAACCTTAACTGATAGCTAACTCCTGTAGTTATACATGGATAACAGACACACACACAAACCTTCACAGTGGCCACCTCCGGGATATGTCTCACGTGACCCGGAAGCAGTTGGGCGTGGTTACGGTCCACAGCAAGTATGCACATTTGGCCTAAAACCATTACATAAAGTAACTCTAGACCCCGGAAACCATATTGTAGATTTCAGGTTCACCAGGGGCGAGTAAGGTACTTGCCCCCCCCCCCTCAACCGTGAACAACACAAAGGTTCCTACCTTCGTATATGACCTAATACTACATTTTGCAGTTCGGGGGGGGGGGGGCGATACACTGTTGCGGGGTCAAGGGTTAATTGGTGACAGGTGTCTATGGAGAGAGAGAGGCGACCTGTGAGTGGGGTTTAATGGCAGGGTGTAGGGCGTGGCTGTGGCCGGCAACAGCCGTGAATAAAGCAACGCTCAGTTGTAAGTTTTGAAGTGTGTGTTACTTTATTTGTCTTTATGTGTGTGTGTGAACGCTACAACTGGTATCAGAAGTAAACTTAATACCGGACCGTAAGGACGTTGTACGAGCCGGAGAGCTAACGCTAGCTGTTGACCGGACACCTACCTTTTTAGCATCGGCTATCTTTACCGCTGGAGAGGGGCCTTCAGCGCATCATCAAGATGGAGGGAGACGACGGGCATGCATATGATGGCGCCGCACGATCGTCGGGAGGACAACGTGTGGCCGGGGATAGCTGGCGGAGTGGCACCGAGGTGAAACGACAGCCTTCACCCATGGGAGAGCCATGCTTAGCCGCGGGAAAAGCCGTCAGAGTTCGGGCGCTGAGGTAAACAAAGATGGCGGCGCCCCGGAGCTGCCTAAACCGGTTGCGGCTAGATGGGTACAGCCACGGACGGAAGTGACGCAGAGCTAACGCGAGTTTGGGCTTTGTTTTTTAAAGCCGGATGAATGAGTCGGATGAGCTAGTTTTACGTAAAATAACTACAATTTCACTTCATAAAAAGCGGTAATTGTGTATTTTAAATGATCTATCGCTGTCGCTAGTGCGTAGTTACTGCTTCCCAATGCTAGCGAGCCAGCTAAGTCTACATAAAACGGTAGCTAACGTTAGCTAGTGTCTGCGACACTGTAGCTATTTATCCATAGAGATAACATTATATTTAAAATGTTAATTCTGTGCATTTATCCCTATTAAGTAATCGCGTTTGCCACGCTCCGCCAGGAGCCTCGTCTTTTGTCGAAACAACGAATTTCGTCAGTGTGCCCCCCTCGTATTTTTTTTAAATCCCCTCAAAAGGTCTGTGCGAAGGGAAACTATGAAAATAGCCTTCGTGGACTTCTTCTGAATTTTCTCAGGAGGTTAGCTGGGCTAGATGGGTACAGCCACGGACGGAAGTGACGCAGAGCTAACGCGAGTTTGGGCTTTGTTTTTTAAAGCCGGATGAATGAGTCGGATGAGCTAGTTTTACGTAAAATAACTACAATTTCACTTCATAAAAAGCGGTAATTGTGTATTTTAAATGATCTATCGTTGTCGCTAGTGCGTAGTTACTGCTTCCCAATGCTAGCGAGCCAGCTAAGTCTACATAAAACGGTAGCTAACGTTAGCTAGTGTCTGCGACACTGTAGCTATTTATCCATTCAGCGCATCATCAAGATGGAGGGAGACGACGGGCATGCATATGATGGCGCCGCACGATCGTCAGGAGGACAAAGTGTGGCCGGGGATAGCTGGCGGAGTGGCACCGAGGTGAAACGACAGCCTACACCCATGGGAGAGCCCTGCTTAGCCGCGGGAAAAGCCGCCAGAGTCCGGGCGCTGAGGTAAACAAAGATGGCGGCGCCCCGGAGCTGCCTAAACCGGTTGTGGCTAGATGGGTACAGCCACGGACGGAAGTGACGCAGAGCTAACGCGAGTTTGGGCTTTGGTTTTTAAAGCCAGATGAATGATGAGTCGGATGAGCTAGTTTTACATAAAATAACTACAATTTCACTTCATAAAAAGCGGTAATTGTGTATTTTAAATGATCTATCGCTGTCGCTAGTGCGTAGTTACTGCTTCCCAATGCTAGCGAGCCAGCTAAGTCTACATAAAACGGTAGCTAACGTTAGCTAGTGTCTGCGACACTGTAGCTATTTATCCATAGAGATAACATTATATTTAAAATGTTAATTCTGTGCATTTATCCCTATTAAGTAATCGCGTTTGCCACGCTCCGCCAGGAGCCTCGTCTTTTGTCGAAACAACGAATTTCGTCAGTGCGCCCCCCTCGTATTTTTTTTAAATCCCCTCAAAAGGTCTGTGCGAAGGGAAACTATGAAAATAGCCTTCGTGGACTTCTTCTGAATTTTCTCAGGAGGTTAGCTGGGCTAGCTATCGCCATAGCAACAAAATACACCGGACAAGATTTTGCGTCACTTCCGTCCGTTGCTGTACTCCATCTAGCCACAACCGCATAAACCGGTAGGCATAAAAACACCTAAGTACACCGGCAGATAGGACTGGGAGACTTTCCACCTGTCACCATGCCCAATTTGAACTGTTCCCTCAACCAAGCTACTTTAAATAGTCTACAGGTCGGTTCAGAATGCACCTGCTGGACTATTAACTAGAAGTGGTCCCATACCAGATAGCATCCGGATGGGCCACTTCAGGCAATGATGCGATACTGATGGCCTTCTTCTGGCCATCAGAAGATGTATTGGCCAGACTTTTGCCACATTTCTATCTGCACTGAGGGTGTTTCAACTGCCTTAGTAGACACGGGGTCAACAGTCACGGTGGTCCAGCCGGAGGTAGTGCCAGTGGGGACGCAGCCTGAGGACACAGTTGTTCAACTCCGTACAGTAGCCGGTGAGCTAGCACCAATGAAGGGGAGGGGACAGCTGATGTTGTCAGTTGGGGGGAGAAGCATGAGACATCTAGCTTGGGTAGCAGAGGTGCAGAACACATGCATTTTGGGCCTGGACTTTTTGAGGGATCACGGCTGTCACCTGGGGAAGGCCATATTGCGTTTTGGCAGGGGTCATATTATGAATATGAGGCCGCAGGACCCTCAGTGCATGGGAAAGCTGGCAGCAGGTCCTAAAAGATGCTGTGTGGGGGAAAGTGAGCACACGGGTCATATGCGGATGCCCAGTACAGCCCAGCCTGACTCCCAGCTCATTTCCATGCAGACCCCGCATCCTAGGGAAATGGAGCGGTTGGGGGTGTCCCAGAAAAGACATGGGGGTGCTCAATGTCCACTGCGGCTCCTGTTACTCCAGCATGCACCACAAGCCCAGGGGTAGCCTTACAGAAGGACTGTGGAGGCTCACCAGGCAGCGAGAAGAGGAGGATGGCAGTTATGTGGGAGATCTGGCAAAGGAGTGCCAATGACCTAGAGGTGCAACAGCAGAAGCAACTGTGGCAGCTGTTAATCGAATTTCAGGACTGCTTTGCAGGTTATGAGAAGGAGCTGGGACAGACCGGTCTTGTGCGGCACTCCATTGAGACAGGGGATGCCCTGCCCATACGGCAGCGCCCATGACACCTCCCTTTGGGTTGGAAGGAAGTGGCAGAGCAGGTTCTACAAAAAATGCAGCGCGCAGGCATAATAGAGCCCTCTGAGAGCCCATGGGCTTCACCTGTGGTCATGGTGTCAAAGAAGGGAGGAGAGTGGCGCTCCTGTGTGGACTAAAGGAGACTTAATGAGGTCACCACAAGAAGGACTCCTATCCTCTTCCGCATGTGGATGAATGCCTGGATCTTGGTGGCTGGCTCCTCCTGGTTCTCTTCTTCGGACTTAAGAAGTGGCTGCTTGCAGGTCCTGCTATCTCCTGAAGCACGGCCCAAGACTGCATTCTGCACAGGGAAGGGACTATGGCAGTTTAAAGTCCTTTGCTTTGGTTTGTGCAATGCACCTGCCACTTTGAGTGCTTGATGGAGAGGGTGTTAGCTGGGCTTCCGTATACTGAATGCCTGTTTTTTTTGGATGACATCTTGGCTCATGGCAGCTCATTTGATTCAGCTATAGCAGCACTGCGCAGAATGCTGGAGAGAATCGAGGGGTGGGGCTAAAGCTACACCCTGACAAGTGCGGCTATTGAGCAGGGAGTTGACCTTCCTGGGGCACCGCATAGGCAGTGAGGGGATTGGCACTGCAGAGGAGAAGGTGTGCACCATAGGTGAGTGTCCTAGTGGGACACTGTCCCACTCCTACAGAACAGAGGGAGTTAAAAAGTTTTTGGGTTGGCATCCTACTACAAGAAGTTTATGCGGGGTTTTCGTGAATCACAAGCCCCTTGTAAAAGTTACTACAGAAAGACTAGCAATTCTTGTG
>NC_079216.1:5445323-5477823 GCF_029633865.1 Lampris incognitus | reverse complement strand
AATAGGCAGCCCGGTGGCGCAGTGGGTGGTGCAGTCGCCTCGGCGAGAAGGTCCTGGGTTCGAGCCCCGGGGTCGTCCTCTGTGTGGAGTTTGCATGTTCTCCCCGTGTCTGCGTGGGTTTCCTCCGGGTGCTCCGGTTTCCTCCCACAGTCCAAAGACATGTAGGTCAGGTGGACCGGCCGTACTACATTGTCCGTAGGTGTGAATGTGTGTGGGCCCTGTGATGGCCTAGCGGCCTGTCCAGGGTGTCTCCTCGCCTGCCGCCCCAGTGGCTGCTGGGATAGGCTCCAGCATCCCCACGACCCTGAGAGCAGGATAAGCAGTTTGGATAATTGATGGATTACGATAATAAATAGTCCATATTATGTGATTTACTCCATATTTACTACACATATACTCCATATTTACTACACATATACTCCATATTTACTACACATATACTCCATATTTACTACACATATACTCCATATTTACTACACATATACTCCATATTTACTACACATATACTATATATTTACTACACATATACTCCATATTTACTACACATATACTCCATAGTTACTACACATATACTCCATATTTACTACACATATACTCCATATTTACTACACATATACTCCATATTTACTACACATATACTCCATATTTACTACACATATACTCCATATTTACTACACATATACTCCATAGTTACTACACATATACTCCATATTTACTACACATATACTCCATATTTACTACACATATACTCCATAGTTACTACACATATACTCCACATACAGCACCTTTAACAGGTCAAAACGCCTGCATGGTGCAGATGAAGCACCATTCCAAGTGTACTGTGACTACATGTAGGGTACAGCCGACGTGTGTGAGGCCGGCGGCGCCCCGTGATGAGGATGCATCCTGCCTAGTGAACCAACGCCACTCAAGTACCTCAAGTACGGAGGCTCGTAAATGTCCATGTAGGCCGAAAGCGAGACAGGCCGAGAAATGAACGTGGACATCCCGCAAAGATTCATTGAATGAATAAAGTTTAAAAAAAAAAAGAAAAATCACCTGCGAACAATCATGGAAATAAACCCGTCTCACAGGAGAGTAATCAGAAACGTCCGGTGGGCTGGTGATTATTATTCAGCTCATGTTAGCGCCGTACACCTCGGCATAACCCAGACTTTTCTCTCCACCTTGCGCGGTAACGGGTGGAGACAGATCTGACCGTCCTTTCCGACACAACTAATTGTACATTGAAACCGAGCATTTACATGCGTCTGATGTTGGAACGCCCGGCGCTTACATGTTGGGAGCAGATCCCGTCTCTCTAATCCACTCTGACTGGCAGCAGTGGGCCCTGCGTCCATGCTGGATCGGGTTCTTTTGGGGTCCTATTAAGGGGGGTACTGTTACCGTATGCCGATACGCCTTGTGGGACGCGTGCTGTGTATGTAGAGGGGCGCTCGGGTCTGACCCCGTTTCAATCAGGGGCCGAGGGCAGAATTAGAGGAGATTGGTTTCCACCCACCTCAGGAGACGCGTGCAATCAAGAGACCTCCACACACATTTCCCTCAAACACACACACACACACACACACACACACAAAATCAAGTTGGCAACTCAATCCCTGGTGGTGTTGGCTATGGTCAAGATGTATGAACAGAGTTATTAATGACATGCATGTGTGCAGCTGGGCCTCTCGAGCCCAGCTGATAGGCCTGCCTGAGCTTGGGTTTGTGGTGACTTATAAAGGGGGAGGAAGACAGAGGGTCTTGCAGAAAGCGACACAATACAGATCTTTGAGGCAGGTCAATAGAAATATATTGTGCGCAGAAAAGTTGCTTTGTAGTCAGAGCGAAAGTATGTCTCGATAACATTTTTTAAGTATGTGCCGTGGCCCTGGGATGGTCTGGCGGCCTGTCCGGGGCGTCTCCCCTCCCGCCTGCCGCCCAGTGGACTGCTGGGATAGGCTCCAGCATCCCCGCCACCCTGAGAGCAGGATAAGCGGTTCGGGTAATGGATGGATGGCACAGTGGTTAACGCGGTCGCCTCACAGCGAGAAGGTCCTGGGTTCGAGCCCCGGGGTAGTCCAACCTTGGGGGTCGTCCTCTGTGTGGAGTTTGCATGTTCTCCCTGTGTCTGCGTAGGTTTCCTCCGGGTGCTTCGGTTTCCTCCCACAGTCCAAAGACATGAGGGTCAGGTGAATCGGCCATACTGAATTGTCCCTACGTGTGAATGTGTGTGTTGGCCCTGTGTGATGGACTGGCGGCCTGTCCGGGGTGTCTCCCCTCCCGCCTGCCGCCCAGTGGACTGCTGGGATAGGCTCCAGCATCCCCGCCACCCTGAGAGCAGGATAAGCGGTTCGGATAATGGATGGATGTAAATGTATTAAACCTGCCTAAGTATAATATAGGTTTGTATTGATGTTTGGAGGTGAACTTGTATCTGGATGTACAACACGTGGCAACAACTTTCCTTTAGGACCTTAAAGAGTCTGTCGCAGAAACAATGGTCTCTTATGAGGTCACCTCCCTCTTCACCTGCGTTCCCGTCGATGAAGCAGTGGAGGTAGTCCCTATGAAATGGCAAAACGACCCCACCCTTAGCAGTAGGACCACCCTTAACACTGACCAAGTGTGTCTGCTCCAGAAGCTGTGTCTTCAGTCCTTGACATGCAGGGGGCAGTACTGCAGGCACAGGCATGGGTGTGCTATGGATTCCCCAGTCTCACCTGTAGTGGCCAACTTGTATATGGAGGGAGTGGAAAAGAGGCTCTGATGTCCTATCCAGAGACACCACCTAGCCATTGGTTCAGATTTGTGGACGACACCTGGGTTAATATTAAATCTCAGAATGTAGCACGTTTCACCCACCACATGAACTCTGTGGACACCACATCAAGTTCACCAGGGAGGATGTGGAACATGACAGGGTAGTCTTCTTAAGACTGTGAAACTGCAGTTGGTGATGAGGGACGTTTGACTGTTGATGTCTACCATAATCCAACACATACCGATCAGTACTTAAGGTTTGATGCTCATCACCCACTGCAGCACAAACTAGGAGTCATCGGGACGCTGGACCACCAAGCTGACAACGTCCCCACCGACACAGCGGCCGGGGAAGGGGAGACATCTCACAATAAACAGGTCCTGGTTAAGTGTGGTTATCCTAACTGGGCGTTTGTCAAAGCCAGGAAGACGCCCAAACAGTGCACCAGCCGACCGAAGAGAGGAGGAGGACAACAGCTGCCTAAGTGTAAACCAGGAAGTAGGTGAAACCAGTGGTGATTCCGTATGTGGTGGTGGGAGTGTCGGAAAAGCTGAGACGCGTATTTTCCAAACACCACATCTCAGTTGCTTTCAAACCCCAAAACACGCTGCACCAGAAGTTGGCCCACCCCAAGGATCGGGTCCCCCGGCACAAGCAGAGCAACATAGTGTAGCTGTTAAGTGCCAGGAGGATTGCTGTGACTTGCACATCGGGGGAACCAAACAGATGCTGGCCAAGAGGATGACACAACACAGGAGAGCTGACACCTCAGACCAGGACTCCACAGTCTACACCATCTGCAGGCCAGGACTCCACAGTCTACACCATCTGCAGGCCAGGACTCCACAGTCTACACCATCTGCAGGCCAGGACTCCACAGTCTACACCATCTGCAGGCCAGGACTCCACAGTCTACACCATCTGCAGGCCAGGACTCCACAGTCTACACCATCTACAGGCCAGGACTCCACAGTCTACACCATCTACAGGCCAGGACTCCACAGTCTACACCATCTGCAGGCCAGGACTCCACAGTCTACACCATCTACAGGCCAGGACTCCACAGTCTACACCATCTGCAGACCAGGACTCCACAATCTACACCATGTACAGACCAGTGGCCACTCTTTCAGGGATGAGGATGTGCACATGCTTGATAGGGAGGAACGCTGGTTTGAACGGGGAGTCAAAGAGGCCATCTTTTCCACCAAATTAGTTCTGGTTCTTGAGCCGGTTCCGTTTAAGATTCTTGGAATCTTGGCGCTATCTAGCGAACCAGCCCGAGTTTCCACCAGTTCCAACAGCAGCAAGATGGTGGATCGCACCGATTACCTGCAAGAGTCTGTTCTGATATTCCAGATAGTTGTTTTTATCCAAAAACACAAACATTGGCCAAGTATTAATGATAGGAAGATGAAGACTATTACCGGCAAGACAAATGGTCGTGACCAAATTGTTGGGTTTCATCCGCAGACCACTGCACGATCTTTTTCCCCCCCGACCATTGCTCACTTTTTATCTTCTCTACTGTTGCCTTCTCATCTTTCTTTCCAACCTAGAATATGACTTGCCCACACGGCTCCCACTTCAGATCCTACCATTTCTTTTTTTTTGTTGGTTCCAGCTGGGAACCAACTTTTCGGCTTCCAAACCACTTTATTTTATTTTCGGTCGAAATGCTCCGAACGGTTCAAAACTAGGTGCGGGAACCGGAACGGAACCCGTTCCATGTTGGTGGAAAATGGTATGTGTGAAGAGGGAATGACAATCCCTGCACCGAGGAGGGGGTCCAAGAGTACATCTGCTGCCATCTTGCAATGCTGTCATTGCAGCTATTCACCAGTCCTCTGTGAATACTACACATTACCATTGTAACTCCCCCCCCCCCTTTCTCATGCGTCCTCCGATACACTTGGAGTCGCCAGCCGCTTCTTTTCACCTGACAGTGAGGAGTTTCACCAGGGGGACGGAGCACGTGGGAGGATCATGCCATTCCTCCCAGTTCCCCCTCCCCCTGAACAGGCGCCCCGACCGACCAGAGGAGGCGCTAGCACAGCGACCAGGACACATACCCACATCCGGCTTCCCACCCGCAGACACGGCCAATTGTGTCTGTAGGGACGCCCGACCAAGCCGGAGGTAACACGGGGATTCGAACCGGCGATCCCCATGTTGCTAGGCAACGGAACAGACCGCTACGTTACCTGGATGCCCCTACAGTTGTATCTGCAATTAATGATCACAGTTTGCTAATGAAACTGATTGTTGGTTGCAGTTGTTATGCAACTGTGCTGTTTATAAGGGTGGGGATACCTGCAGTCAGTTGAAACTGACTATCTATATATCTGTCTGTCTGTCTGTCATGCTAATAAAGGACTCAACACACACACACACACACACACACACACACACACACACACACACACACACACACACACACACACACACACACACACACAGCTTTCCTCTGTCCTTCACAGCAGCCCACCACCTTTTCACTTACTGCCTTTTCAAAATAAAATGTCCTGCTGACTTAATGCCGCGAGTCACTCTCGCAAAGATGGCGGCAATTAAGATGGCGGAATGACCGAGGGACCGGTAAGGAAGTTCTGCTCCATGCAGGCCAGATCCGCAGGCCTCTGCAGCAAAGACTGCCTTCAGCCCACTGGCTCAGTACTTATCCAACAACCCCCTCTGCTGGGTAGAAATACTACAAGTCTTGTAATGGTCCACAGACTGTAAAAGCAGTGGGGGGGGGGGTATTCAAGCAGCACTGTGACGGTGTCAGAATACTGCGTTAGAAATAAGGGGCCCGCATTTAAAATTACCCTTCAGGAAAAGAAATAAAGTATTAGCAATAAAGTGTATTCAAGTATCCAAAGTAAAAGTACTCATTCTGAAAAATGCTCATTTCCGAGTGTTATATGAATATATTAATTATATTCGTTTACCTTTCAGCATTATTTCTACGTTCTAGCTGGTCTGACTACTTCATACTGTTGGGTATCTTAAAGTTTCAGCAACGCATCATATTTTATGATCCTCATGTATTGTGCATATAAAACTTTATTCTACGGAGTAACTATGACGTGCAGCTGTCAGATAAATGTAGTGGATTAAGAAGTACAGGATTTCTCTCTGAGATGTGGTGGAGTTAAAGTCTCACAAAATGGCAGTACTACTAAAGTTAAGGACCAGTACCTCAAACCTGTACTTGAGTACCATTCTTTGGGTAAGTGTACTTTGTTACTGTCCACTTCTGTGTAAAAGGAGGCTGTTGTGGGGGCGTGTGGGTGTCGTAGTTGTCTATTCGGTTGCCTACCAACACGGGGATCGCCGGTTCGAATCCCCGTGTTAGCTCCTTGGTCGTGGTGTCCCTACAGACACAATTGGCCGTGTCTGCAGGTGGGAAGCTGGATGTGGGTGTGTGCCCTGGTCGCTGCACTAGCGCCTCCTCTGGCCGGTCGGGGCGCCTGTTCAGGGGGGAGGGGGAACTGGGGGGGGATAGCGTGATCCTCCCACGCGCTACGTCCCCCTGGTGAAACTCCTCACTGTCAGGTGAAAAGCAGCAGCTGGTGACTCCACATGTATGGGAGGCGGCATGTAGTGGTCTGCAGCCCTCCCTGGATCAGCAGAGGGGGGCAGCGACCGGGACGGCCGGCCTGGAAGAGTGCGGTAATCGGCCAAGTACAACTGGGGAGAAAAAAGGGGAACCCCCCCCCCAAAAAAAGAAGGCTGCTGTATTGTATTCTGTCGTTTCTCTGTATCCGTGTGTTCTGCATGTGTGTTTTCATGTCTGTCTTTCTGTCGGTCTGTGTTTAAACCTGCGTGACATACAGCCTCGCCTCCAGCCTTACTGACTGCTCCTACATTCCACTATTAACCAGGCAGCCCAGGAGGAGACTCGGAGACCCGGACTGCCGCTGTGTACTCATTCACATGACAAACGCTCCCAGTGAAGCACTGTGTCCTGCATACTTTGTCTCCATCTACTGGGAAGACATTTAGCCATTTTGCTTTCTTATTCAACACCCTCTCCTACTTCTGGAGGGATACGCGACACAGTGCTGCGAATCCTGACCTCCGGATTTGTTCCTGCGTCTTTCAACGGCGTCGTTTCGTTTACAGATGGGCATCCAAGTGCAGATATTTAACACTAGTCCACCTGATGAGAAACTAAAATCCATCTCTAGACTTGTCTGCAAGCCGTCTTACAGGAATGCCAGACGCTGTGGGTATTGCTGCAAAACTCTGCAGCACTTCAAGGCTAATCTCCATATTTTGTCATTTACGTCTACACATCAGAAGGCCCGTACCACGTACGAACATGTACGTACTGACCACATCACCAGAGACAGGGTTACAGACGAGATGTCACAGGCACACGATGGACGGATTATAAGGTCCCGGTCCTTTGACATATCACTGTAATTTACGACGCCACATTCAGATGGATGAAAAACTCCCAAAGATACCATCAATCGGAGGGATTCTCGATGACAGCGGTCGGGTCTGAATTTCATACGGGAGTGCCAGGATTTAACCGCCCATTAACCACCAATACATCCCCCAATATATTTAATCGCTTGGTTATGAATGATTTATCTGTCCGACAGCAGGCGGCGCCAGCCATGTGTACATTTGGGAGTACTATGTGCATTTGCCTAAATGACGATGATAAAAGAAAGTATGAGTTTATTGCCCCGTTGCACCATTGGTAGAGAAGAGAAAGAGCATTGTCCACATCCACTATCTGCCGCTCCCTGTGAGCTTTCGCATCTGCGCCGCCGCCAACCAGCGCTTGCTGCAAATTCCACTGGATTCCAGTAAGTGGTGTTTGACAGTTTTCCTTGGTTTAACGGGAAGGCCCTCTTCGGGGGCGCAAGATTATAACCTCTGCAAACCGCTGGTCAACGGAAAAGTCCTCATCCACTGGCTGGCCAACCACTCCCTGGTGCACCGTTGGCTCCGGCAGATACGGAGGTGGCTGATTTGACCAAAGACAAACAAATTCAGCGAAGAAGAAATATATCCTCGGGGGACACGGTGCAGAGGAGGAGGAATATTTTGGTTTCTGCTCCTCGCAGTGGTTCCCCGGCTCATGGCGGAGCGGTGCAGGCAGCACATCGGCCCGGCAGTTTGAGATGTCGCCTCAGAAAGAGAGGGCCCCGGGTTTGATCCCGGCCCGGCTGTGTGGAGTTTGCAAGTTCCCACCAGGTTCATTTCGGTTTCTCCCTACAATGGCGTGCGTGTTAGCGTCTCCAAATTGTCCATAGCTTTGAGTGGTGTGTGAAAAGTGGCTGATTTGTAGTCGCGGGTCATGGGGAACATGGAGCACTGCTGTAGGTGCCTTTGGTGTAGCAGTTGATTTATACTACTGCGTAGATACAAACCACAGACTGGTCGAATACTGCCGCAAAACCAAGTGGAAGTGTCGTGTATGCCATGCTGAAGTACAAACGACAAAAGGCGCATAATTAATCGTGTTTATATTCTCCTGCATTCACAGGCGTAACAAGTCAGCCCGGGCTCCGATGCGAGATGGTCAACGTGGCCCCGGCCTGCCCGTCACCATCACACGTAACATGACGTCATGTCAGGAGCAAATGAAAGAAGTGAAAGCACGCAGCTTTAAAATAGCCATCCATCCATCATCCAAACTGCTTACGCTGCTCTCAGGGTCACGGGGACGCTGGAGCCTATCCCAGCAGTCATTTGGCAGCAAGCGGGGAGACACCCTGGACAGGCCGCCACAGGGCCGCCACATTCACACCAAGGGACAGTTTAGCACGGCCAGTTCACCTGACCTACATGTCTTTGGGCTGTGGGAGGAAACCGGAGCCCCCGGAGGAAACCCACGCAGACACGGGGAGAACATGCAAACGCCACACAGAGGACGACCCGGGACGACCCCCCCAAGGTTGGACAAACCAGCAACAGTGAAATGTACTGCACAGTTGACACCTAAATGAAATGATTACCAGGAGGCCGCCATGCTATAGAAGAGAAGTCATCATAGCATGGCCAAGATAGTGACAGACTAGCCTACTTGAACAAAAATCTGGTGTCCGAGCACCATAACAGATGAAAACATAATTGGTGATGGTGCACCTGCACATGGACATTATTCATGTCTGCCCATGGACCTTATAAGCACAAAACACAAGTGTGGAGATTGATTATTAGTCAAATAAATAATAAATAAGTTATACTTACATCAGGGCGGCACGGTGGCGCAGTGGTTAGCATCGTTGCCTCACACCAAGAAGGTCCTGGGTGCGAGCCCCGGGGTAGCCCAACCTTGGGGGTCGTCCCGGGTCGTCCTCTGTGTGGCGTTTGCATGTTCTCCCCGTGTCTGCGTGGGTTTCCTCCCACAGTCCAAAGACATGGAGGTCAGGGGAGTCGGCCGTGCTAAACTGTCCCTAGGCGTGAATGTGCATGAGCCCTGGGACGGCCTGGCGGCCTGTCCAGGGTGTCTCCCCGCCTGCCGCCCAATGACTGCTGGGATAGGCTCCAGCATCCCCACGACCCAGAGAACATGATGAGCAGTTTGGATGATGGATGGATGGATACTTCCATCACAGGCACACTCTCCGGGCTTTTCACTGTGCCAAGTCTTGACACTTGGCCAGCTAGCCGACTCTCCTGTGTGGATTTTGCTATGCAGTACTACGCATGTACGCAATTACACACGGGCACACTTTGCACATTTTCTTAACATACTGTATACTGTAGACTCAGTGCTTGAGGTCTTTTGATACGATAGTGGCAAGATAAAGAGGGATCCGTGCGTGCGGGGCCCTAAACTATAGCGGGCCCTAAACTGTAGCGGGCCCCTATGCAGCTACCTTACCTGCATATATCAGGACTCAGGAACATTTATTTGTCATTTCACTTCATGCACTTGCGTATATGAAACGAAATATCATTTCCCCCAGCCCACAGCAGTGCAACACAGACAACACATCCAAACAACAAGAACACACATATGCCAACTACAAAAACTACAAAAACACATATATCCAATATATTCCCAAAAAAAATTCTCACTGTCCAAGAGAGCGAATGCCAGGATGATTACCGGAACTGCATGGGCTAGCCGTTAGCTTAGCCAGCCCCGCTTCCACGTCGTGTCAGACCGCCCTCGGTTTTTCCTCCTTGTGTGCAGCTCCAGGAAAGGCTGTGGTCCCTGGGCCCACCGGATGCAGCAGACCAGGCTCCCCCGGCCGATCCAACGTCAGCTCTCCCAGCCAGACATCTTCGACACACCTCTCCGTACTCCACACGACGGCACCAAAAACACAGTCGACGCTAGGCAAGGCCGCCGCCACACCGCCCTCGGTGTTACGGGAACTGCCGGTCTGCATTGGCTAGCAGTTAGCTTAGCCTGCCTCGCTTTCGTGTCCTGTCAGACTGCCCAAGGGACTCCAAGCAGGGCCGTGATCCCTGGGCCCACAGGATGCAGCAGACCAAGCTCTCCCAGCTGATCCAGCGCCAGCTCTCCCAGCCACCAAAGACACAAACTTAGATGCAGACATGGTCAAAGAAACTGCATGGACGGTACTGGCTGAGGCCGCTGCAAACGTGAATTTGCACCGCCATCTTCCCACACCGGAAGCGGAAGTGTGTGTGTGTGTGGATATATATATATATATATATATATATATATATATATATATATATATACTGCTCAAAAAAATAAAGGGAACACATAAGCAATACAATGTAGCTCCAAGTCAATCACACTTTTGAGATATCAACCTGTCCAGTTAGGAAGCAACACTGATTTGTGAATCAATTTCACCTTTTGGTAAATTGTCTAATTTCCACCTGGTGGAAATTAGACAATTTGCAAGACAACCCCTATAAAAGGAATGGATTTGCAGGTGGTGGCCACAGACCATTTGCCTGTCCTCATCTTTTCTGGCCGATCTTTGGTTAGTTTTTCATTTTGCTAGTGCCCTCACCACTAGAGGTGGCATGAGGCGGTATCTGCAACCTACAGAAGTTGCTCAGGTAGTGCAGCTCATCCAGGATGGCACATCAATGCGTGCTGTGGCAAGAAGATTTGATGTGTCTCCCAGCACAGTGTCCAGAGCATGGAGGAGGTACCAGGAGACAGGCCAGTACACCAGGAGACGTGGAGGGGGCCGCAGGAGGACAACAACCCCGCAGCAGGACCGCTATCTGGTCCTTTGTGCAAGGAGGAACAGGAGGAGCACTGCCGGAGCCCTACAAAACGACCTTCAACAGGCCACTAATGTGCAGGTTTCTGCTCAAACAGTGAGAAACAGAATGCATGAGGATGGTATGAGGGCCCGGCGTCCACAATTGGGGCCTGTGCTCACAGCCCAACACCGTGCAGCCCGATTGACCTTTGCCCGAGAACATCTTGGTTGGCAGATTCGCCATTGGCGCCCTGTGCTCTTCACAGATGAGAGCAGGTTCACACTGAACACATGTGACAGACGTAAGAGAGTCTGGAGACACTGTGGAGAACGTTCTGCTGCCTGCAACATCCTCCAGCATGACCGGTTTGGTGGTGGGTCAGTGATGGTCTGGGGAGGCATATCCTTGGAGGGCTGCACAGACCTCTACGTGCTAGCCAGAGGTACCATGACTGCCATTAGGTACCGGGATGAGATCCTCAGACCCATTGTCAGACCATATGCTGGTGCAGTGGGCCCTGGATTCCTGCTCATGCATGACAATGCTCGTCCTCATGTGGCCAGAGTGTGTCAGCAGTTCCTGTATGTCGAGGGCATTGATGCTATGGACTGGCCTGCACGTTCCCCAGACCTGACTCCAATCGAGCACCTCTGGGACATCATGTCTCGTACCATCCGCCAACGCGATGTCGCACCACAGACTGTCCAGGAGTTGACCGATGCCCTGATCCAGGTCTGGGAGGAGATCCCTCAGGAGACCATCCGTCGTCTCATCAGGAGCATGCCCAGACGTTGTAGGGAGTGCATACAGGCACGTGGAGGCCACACACACTACTGAGCCTCATTTTGAATCGTCTTGAAGAATTTCCACAGAAGTTGGATCAGCCTATGTTCTCATTTTCCACTTTGATTTTGAGTATGATTCTGAATCCAGACCTTAATGGGCTAATGATTTTGATTTCCATTGATCATTCTTAGGTTGTTTTGCTCTAAACACATTCCTCTGTCTAATAAATAAAGATTTTCAGCTGAAATATTTCATTCATCGAGGTCTATGTTGTGTTTTTAGGTGTTCCCTTTATTTTTTTGAGCAGTGTATATAGTATATATGGTAGATCCGCTACTGCTCACATTTGCTGGTAACAATCACAGCAAAGAGAAAGTGTGCAGTGGAACCGGCTTTGCTAGACAGGCAAAAAGAACTAATTTTGTTAGCATGATTGAAAAGGGGAAAATTATGTTGGAAGCGAAGATGATGCGAGGGACCACAGAACATGATGAGGGAGGCAGACGGGGAAATAAATCCCTGCGTTTCTTCGCTAGATGCGAGAGGCGGGTGAACTGTCAGCGCCCGGCAGCAGAACCACATACCAGGTAAGTGGCCCAAATGAAAACCAGTCGCAGGTCTCGCCAGTGTGCGTTAAGCCTCGATGTGCGGCTAGGTTTTTTGAGGAGGCGGCCACAGCCTACGGTGCAGCCCCGCCATCACCTTGACATGGAACCACAAATCAGTTGTGTGTTAAGACGCCGTGATGGACCGGCGACCCGTCTCGGCTGTTCCTCTGCCTCCCACCCAGTGCATGCCGGAACGGAGTCCCGCAAACTTGAATTGAGTTGACTGTTTATTGGGGAAGTGATGTCGCCACTGTGTTTATCACGGTGCAAGGGAAGGTCCAGACGTCTATCGTGACAACTCGGGCCTTCCTTGCCCGCGCTTTGAAACGTTTAAGCTGTGGTTCCTATTACGACACTCCGTCGTTCCAATTACACGCCCGTCAGGGAGCTTTGGGATTTAGGCCCCGCTTTAATACATCTTAACCCGTTCCAGTGTCTTCCATTACGCTAGGTGTGGAGGCGTGCTAGCTTATCCTCTATAAACGCCTCGTGGAGGCCCAGTGACATCGCCGTTCAGCGGTTACAAGAAGCCCTTGGCGACGACGGGTTCGACGCTCGTGCTTGACCCAACTGTTATTAGACATGTGCGACAAAGGAAAGGTCCCTTTGATTCTTTAGCTTTAAATAAGGAACAGTGAACTCATGCACCGCAGCAAAATAAAACCGAACGAGGGGCCTTTCATGTCCCTGCAGCCTCGCTTTATTGCAGCGTTTATGCCGCGACTGAAAATGTCATTGTCATCACAGAGGCGGCTGAGGTCAAGGCCATGGCAACGGCCTCGGCCGGCTGGAGGGGTGGAGGCTTTCTTCTCCGTCTCTTCTTTCCAACACCTGGCCAGACACCAAGGACCAGCGGGAACGACCGAAGAGGATGTGGGGAAGATGCGGGGAGAGAGAGAGAGGGGGGGGGGGGATGGAGGAGAAAGAAGTCCAAGTTCATCATTCAAGTTCAAGTTTATTGGCGGGCGACTCAAGTCTGTTCACAATAGGAGTCTGTCTCAACAAAAAGAAACAGGGACACGAGAAAAACACCGAATATTATCCGGGGGGGAAAAATACAGAAGAGGAGAAATGGGAGACACCCCACAGAGCGACCGCAGCCGAACCCCTGAACGGAGGAACCCGAAGGCGACCTTCGAACCCGCCAACGTCAAACAAACCTGTGACATTCTCTGCTGTGCAGCTGGGATGGGGTTCAGCCTGGCGGCGGGGAAGCTGGAAGGGGTTTGGCCGCGCTGGCTTCCACTCTCGCGTCGCCGCGGAAACGTCCTCTTCCTCTGGCGCGCGGTTGGCGGGTGTGTGTGGGAGGGGGGCTGGAGGGCAGACGCGCAGACAGACAGACGGACAGACAGACAGACAGACAGACAGACAGACAGACAGACAGACAGACAGACAGACAGACAGACGCAGGGAAGGACGGACGGACAGATGGATGAATGAACCGCAGGCGGCCTTGGATGCGCCGGAGTTGAAATACCAGTTGCTTTCACACAGGAAGTCGTTTCTCATGGAGACACTTCAGCACTCAGACACAACAGAGTTGCCTCTGTCCCACACACACACACACACACACACACACACACACAGACACACACACCACGGGGAGGGGAGTGAGGGGTTAACCGGAGGCCGAGAGTTGGTCGAGAGTTGAACCAGTGTGTGTGTGTGTGTGTGTGTGTGTGTGTGTGTGTGTGTGTGTGTGTGTGTGTGTGTGTGTGTGTGCGGAAGAGACAACAGTGAGGCAAGTAATGTAATAGTTTGAGTGGTCTCTGGTATTGTGTTCATATGCAAAACATTATACCTCCTCTTTTGGGGGGGAAACGCATGCATGCAGTTTGCCGTCCTGTCCTGTCCTGTGTGGTGTGGTGTAGTGCAGTGTGGTGCAGTGTGGTGTGGTGTGGTGTGGTGTGGTGTGGTGTGGTGTGGTGTGGTGTGGTGCGGTGCGGTGCGGTGCGGTGTGGTGTGGTGCGGTGCGGTGTGGTGTGGTGTGGTGTGGTGTGGTGTGGTGTGGTGTGGTGCGGTGTGGTGTGGTGTGGTGTGGTGCAGTGTGGTGCGGTGTGGTGTGGTGCAGTGTGGTGCGGTGTGGTGTGGTGTGGTGTGGTGTGGTGCAGTGTGGTGTGGTGTGGTGTGGTGTGGTGTGGTGTGGTGTGGTGCGGTGTGGTGTGGTGTGGTGTGGTGCAGTGTGGTGCGGTGTGGTGTGGTGCAGTGTGGTGTGGTGTGGTGTGGTGCGGTGTGGTGTGGTGCAGTGTGGTGTGGTGCAGTGTGGTGTGGTGCAGTGTGGTGTGGTGCAGTGTGGTGTGGTGTGGTGTGGTCCAGTGTGGTGTGGTGTGGTGTGGTGTGGTGCAGTGTGGTGCAGTGTGGTGCAGTGTGGTGTGGTGTGGTGTGGTGTGGTGTGGTGTGGTGTGGTGCGGTGTGGTGTGGTGTGGTGTGGTGCAGTGTGGTGCGGTGTGGTGTGGTGCAGTGTGGTGTGGTGTGGTGTGGTGCGGTGTGGTGTGGTGCAGTGTGGTGTGGTGCAGTGTGGTGTGGTGCAGTGTGGTGTGGTGCAGTGTGGTGTGGTGCAGTGTGGTGTGGTGCAGTGTGGTGCGGTGTGGTGTGGTCCAGTGTGGTGTGGTGTGGTGTGGTGTGGTGCAGTGTGGTGCAGTGTGGTGCGGTGTGGTGTGGTGTGGTCCAGTGTGGTGCACGCCTGGTGTGTTTGTTGCGGTGCCGGGTGTGCGAGTCCGCACTTTGAACGTCTCGACGCTTTCACCGTCTCCGCACCAGGGTCACCATGATGGATTCCCCCACATTCATTGGACTTGACATTTTAAGTGACTTTTGCTGTGATCTTCCTAATCCAACGTGATTAAACTGTCTCGGGTACTCTCTCTCCCTCTCTCTCCCTCTCTCTCCATCTCTCTCCATCTCTCGCTCTCTCCATCTCTCTCCCTCTCTCTCTCCATCTCTCGCTCTCTCCATCTCTCTCCCCCTCTCTCTCCATCTCTCGCTCTCTCCCTCTCTCCATCTCTCTCTCCCTCTGTCTCCATCTCTCTCTCCATCTCTCTCTCCCTCTCTCTCCATCTCTCGCTCTCTCTCTCCATCTCTCTCTCCCTCTCTCTCCATCTCTCGCTCTCTCTCTCCCTCTCTCCATCTCTCTCTCCATCTCGCTCTCTCCATCTCTCTCTCCCTCTCTCTCCATCTCTCTCTCCATCTCTCTCCCTCTCTCCATCTCTCTCCCTCTCTCTCCATCTCTCGCTCTCTCCATCTCTCTCTCCCTCTCTCTCCATCTCTCGCTCTCTCTCTCCATCTCTCTCTCCCTCTCTCTCCATCTCTCGCTCTCTCTCTCCCTCTCTCCATCTCTCTCTCCATCTCTCTCTCCATCTCGCTCTCTCCATCTCTCTCTCCCTCTCTCTCCATCTCTCTCTCTCCATCTCTCTCTCCCTCTCTCCATCTCTATCTCCATCTCGCTCTCTCCATCTCTCTCTCCCTCTCTCTCCATCTCTCGCTCTCTCTCTCCATCTCTCTCCCTCTCTCCATCTCTCGCTCTCTCCATCTCTCTCTCCATCTCTCTCTCCATCTCTCTCTCCCTCTCTCCATCTCTCGCTCTCTCTCCATCTCTCTCTCCATCTCTCCATCTCTCTCTCCCTCTCTCCATCTCTCGCTCTCTCTCCATCTCTCTCTCCATCTCTCTCCATCTCTCTCTCCCTCTCTCCATCTCTCTCTCCATCTCTCTCCACCTCTCTCTCTCCATCTCTCTCTCTCCATCTCTCTCTTTATGCTTTCCAAGTCGTTTTTCTCTTTACTGGTAAATTAATGCAACTCAAATCTACAAACACAACGTGAATTAATTAGCATAAACTCCAGTGTCCACTGCTATAACTGTGACTCATTTCTCGTAAGTTAGATGTCACGTCGATGGCAAGATGGCGGCGTGGGTTGACACCGCGGCTCATGGCTCTCCCGTTTCAGTGCCTTTTTTGTGTTTTTGTTTATAAGGTTTTGTCAAGCAAATGTTTACAGCTACCAAGACTTGCTTGATATTGGATTACAGTACAAAACAGCCATCACAAGCGACTTTCTCTTTTTTTTGGGAGGGGGGGGGGTCCCCCCTTTTTCCTCCCAATTGTACTTGGAAAATTACCCCGCTCTTCCGAGCCGTCCCGGCCTCTGCTCCACCCCCTCTGCCGATCCGGGGGAGGGCTGCAGACTACCACATGCCTCCTCCCAGACATGTGGAGTCACCAGCCGCTTCTTCTCACCTGACAGTGAGGAGTTTCACCAGGGGGACGTAGCGTGTGGGAGGATCACGCTATTCCCCTCCAGTCCCCCCCCCCCCCCGATAGGCGCTCCGACTGACCACAGGAGGCGCCAGTGCAGCGACAAGGACACATACCCATATCCGGCTTCCCACCCACAGCCAATTGTGTTTGTAGGGACGCCCCACCACGCCGGAGGTAACACGGGGATTTGAACCGCCAATCCCTGTGTTAGCAGGCAACGGAATAGCCCGCCATGCCACCCGGACGCCCCCACAAGCGACTTCACACAGACTCATAACCTTCCAGAGGATATAGTGAGACCACCGGGGTCTCTGTGGATTGTTGGGTCCATCAGGCGGTGTAGAGGGCGGAGGGAGAGAAAGCAGAAACGAGGACACCGGTCGGCCTTACTATCTAGGCTAAGGAAACAACCATACAAACCTCCACTACCGAGCATCTTCCTCACCCACGCTAGATCCATTGCTTACAAAATGGAGAATTTAGAGCGACAGCTCGCTGCAAACAGCTTCATTTGCAATTGCTGTGTGGTGGTTATAGTGGAAATCTGGCTTAACCCGCAAATCCCAGATGTAGCAGAACAGCTAGCGGGCTGCACGATCCATCGCCGTGACAGAAACAAGGACTCAGGTAAGAACAGAGGCAGAGGGCTTTAAATCTACGTGAATAAAGACTGGTATACTAGCAGCAGAATTACAGACTGCCATTGTTCCCCCCGACCTATAAAGTATTGTAACGTGCATGGATAAGAAGACACGCCGGCCGCTGGCTGGCGGGTCTGACCCTTTAGTCTAGCGGTTAGCGATGTCTCCTGCGGTGCGGGCGTATACGAGTTAGCTTCCCGGCCACAGCAGTTCCTGTGGTTGCGTTGGCCCCCGAATTCGCTACATTGGTGTCAGAAGTGGGATGGGGCGACCGTAAGGCCATCGGAAACGCATGCGCCCTGAGGCGTGAAGGAGCTGATATGCTTAAGCGTGGGGACGCGCTTCCTGAAGGAGGGGGGTAGTGTAACATGCATGGATAAGAAGACACGCTGGCCGCTGGCTGGCAGGTCTGACCCTTTAGTCGAGCGGTTAGCGATGTCTCCTGCGGTGCGGGCGATACGGGTTCGCTTTCCGGCCGCGGCAATTCCTGTGGTTGCGTTGTCCCCCGAATTCGCTACAGTATGTCAGTTATTTGTTGACCCTTCTGTCTGCCTTGAGAGTGAACAGCAGTATTTGTTATGGCTGTCTACACCCCACTGGATGCTAACATTAGCACAGCTCTCTCACATCTACTCAATACTATAAACAAATAGCAAAGTGCTTATCCCGACAGAGTTTACATGTTAGCCGGTGACTTTAATCAAGCATGCTTAAAGTCAGTGGTTCCTAGATTCATCCGATATGTGAAGTGTTATACGAGGGGAAAAACACACTCGACCATGCCTATTCCAACATTAAGCATGTATACAGAGCCGCACCTCTCCCACACCTAGGCTGGTCGGATCACCTCTCATTGCTCATTATTCCAGCATACAGTCCCCTTAGGAGGAAAACAAAGCCAAATACAAGGACTATAAAAACTTGGTCTGAGGGAGCACTCTCAGCTACAGAACTGCTTTGCACGAACATCCATCCATTATCCAAACCGCCTATCCTTACTCAGGATCGCGGGGATGTTGGGGCCTATCCCAGCAGTCACTGGGCAGCAGGCGGGGAGACACCCTGGACAGGCTGCCAGACCATCACTGGGCTGACACACACACATTCACACCTAGGGACAATTTAGTACGACCGATTCACCTGACCTACATGTCTTTGGACTGTAGGAGAAAACCGGAGCATCCAGCGGAAACCCACGCAGACACGGGGAGAACATGCAAACTCCACACAGAGGACGACCCGGGGCGACCCCCAAGGTTGGACTACGCTGGGGCTCGAACCCAGGACCTTCTGGCTGTGAGGTGACCCCGCTAACCACTGCGCCACCGTGCCTCCCTAATATCTACGAACAGAATGGAATATATTCGAACATCAGGACTTGGAGAAATACACAGAAACTGTAATGTTCTACATCAAAAACTGCGCTGACAATGTTACTATTGACCAAAGGCCTAACATGAAGTGATGTGTGCTCAGGTTGGTGAACCCGAGGAAGGCCACTGGTCCTGACAGAGTTACTGGGAAAGCACTTAAAGCAAGTGCTGACCATTTCTCAGGGGTCTTCACTAAGATCTTTAATCTTTCCCTAACACAAGCCAATATGCCAACCTGTCTAAAGTCAGCCATCATGATCCCTGACCCCAAAAAAGCCGGACATCAACAATCTTAATGACTTTAGACCAATTACACTCTCTCCTGTAGTCATGAAGTGCTTTGAGAGACTGGTCTCACAGCACATCAAAGCCAGTCTCCCTCCCACAGTCGACCCTCATCAGTTTGCTTATAGAGCAAATAGGTCTACTTAAGATGCCATTGCCACAGCTCCTCACACTACGCTGAGTCACTTAGAACACCGGGGAACTTTGTAAGGAGGCTCTTCACAGATTATAGCTCAGGATTCAATACAATCATTCCAGACATACTAGTCGGCAAGCTGTCCGACTTCAACCTCCCCCTTCCCACCTGCACGCGGATAAAGGAATTCCTCACTAACCACCCACGAACTGTTAAACTTGGCCCCCACCTCTCTCCACCCTCATGCTCAGCACTGGCTCTCCACAAGGCTGTGTGCTGAGTCCATTACTCTATGTGCTATACACCTATGACTGCACTCCAACCCATCCCACTAACACTATCATTAAATTTGCGGATGACAACACCGTAGTCAGACTTATCAAAGGAGGAGACAAGTCGGCCTACAAAGATGAGGTCCAGAAATTGACAGTGTGGTGTTCAGCAAACAACCTGACACTACTACTCTACTACTACTATTTTCAGCTGCTCCTGTTAGGGGTCACCACTAAAGAATGAATGAAGAGGAATTTCATTCTTCTTCTCTCCAGTGCATATCTCCACCTCTCCAGGGTCTCATCCACCTGCTCCCTACTCTCACTACAGGTCACACTTTCAGCTGCGAAAATCATAGTCCGCAGAGACTCCTGCCTGATCTCATCTGTCAACCTGTTCACCACTGCAAACAAGAAAGGGCTCAGAGCCGATCCTTGATGTAATCCCACCTCCACCTTGATTCCATTCATCATTCCTTCCACACACCTCACCACTGTCACACCGCCCTCATACATATCCAGCACCACTCTTACATACTTCTCTGCCACTCCCAACTTCCTCAGGACTACACCTCCTGTCTCGGCACCCTGTCATAAGCGTTCTCTAAATCCACAAAGACGCAGTGTAACTCCTTCTGGCCTTCTCTATACTTCCCAGTCAGCACTCAGAGTGCTCAAGAAAAATAGGCTGGAAAGAAAAGCTGCTGGTGGCCTTCTACTACTCCTCCATTGAGAGTTTTCTGCTATACTGCATCTCAGTATGGTACGCTGGCTGCTCAGGAGCAGACAGGAGAGCTCTTCAGAGGGTCATCAACACTACACAGAAAATCATCGGCTGCCCTCCCTGGAAGACATTCCCAGCTCCTGATGCCTCAGCAGAGCCAAGAACATTTTAAAAGACTCTTCTCATCCTGGACATCACCTGTTTGACCTGATGCCCTCTGGCAGGCGCTACAGATCCATCAAAGTACAGCACACCAGATTTAAAAACAGTTTCTTTCCCTGGCCCATAAGTACACTGAACTCCCATAAGCACTGAATAACCCCTCATGTGCAACATGTTGACTGTCTTTCTGGGTCAAACCATTCATCCATATTAGTGCAATAATTACATCCATTTCAGTGCATTAACTACATTCATAGGCAATGATTACATTTATTCTAGTGCCATAGGTATATTCATTCAAGTACAAAATCCTACAGTATTTATCGATCTTGTTCATTATTTTAGAACCCATGTTGTTGGCTGTGACTGTTTGGATATTGTGGTTGTTTTTGTTTTGCTTCTCCGTCTTCAATGCACTGATAGGGAACAGTGCTCTTAATTTCGTCTGTTCTATACAATAACAATAAAGGGCTTTCTTCTTCCTCTTCCTCTTCCTCTAAGAATCACCCGTTGGCAGATTTTGAGTCTAACAAAATCCACTTTTTAAAGATCAGGTTTGTTCATATTGGCAGACTGGCAAAGCGATGCTGGCCCTGCTCTGTTCCATATGGGGGACGGGATTACGCCGCGTGTGTCTTTAGTCGTGACGTATTCACACTTCCTGTTCCACGGTCCAGTTAGCGTTAACGAGGCTCCTTCATATTTCCATTTGCCGTTGTGTTAGCTGACGCATTGTTAGCCGTGTCACTTCTCCTGGGTCGCCACCTTGCCGTGGTGGAGAACCTTGTGCGATCCAATGAGCCCAAGAGTTACGCCACCCGGAGCTTGGCTCCTGGTAGGGTCACCCGAGGCGGATAGGTCAAGGGGGGAGGTTCCAGACGAAGCGTGGTCCAAGCGTGCGTGTGCGCGTGCGCGTGTGTGGGGGGAGGGAGAGGGGGGGGGTGAAGGCTCTAGGTGCGTCAGACACAACAAAGGGAACCTGTGTTTAATAAGCATGCTCACGTCAGGGCCGAGCTGAGGCTGACAGGGCAGGCGACGACTCTGACCGAGCAGACAGGGGAGTGTTGTGGCACAGCCGCGACAAGCACACAACCGGAAGTCGCCACTGCAGCATCGCAACGGGGAAAGAAGAGAGGAAACCAAACACGGAGGCGAGTAAACTGGCAGCTATGCTTACCGTCACTAGAGCCCTGAGCCGGTTCGGGACCCCTCTCAGTGGTCCGAATGATGCCCCCCCCGTGAGCCGCCAGTCCGGTTCGTGTGGACGGTGTTCCATTGTCCTGTTTGTAGTGCAGAGAGAGGTGTGTAGAGAAAACGCCGTGCCTTCCGCTGAGCGCGCGCCGTACGGTTCCCCCGCCGGCGGCGAGCGATTATCAATCGGCCCTTCCCGCCAAACGAACAGACAGGACGTGACGTCACACCCAGGACGTCACACCCCTTCCTTCTTTTTTTTAACCAATCTCCCCGGCGTCACACAGCGCGCAACACACGATAGCAAGCATGGCTGCGGCACAAAACGATAGACCGGAAGACCCCAACACGTGTCCGTCACGCAAGTGTCTTTCCGACCAAAACTGAAGAATTTTCCGTGGATTTCAAATCCCGGACTTGTTGAGTACACCCCCCTTTCAGGTGCATTCGGAGAACGGATGTCTTGATGCTACGTCATTCTGCCCTACGACCGCCTCTGACCTCACTTCCTCATGTAAACTAACGGGTCTGACCCTTTAGCCGAGCGGGTAGCGATGTCGCCTTGTGGTGCAGTACACCCGGTATCGAATCCCGCACCGGGCAAGAAAATAACCGGTTACATTGGTGGCAGCGGTGGGATCCGGAAGTGTGCAGATCCTCAGAAGTCTCTTCGGAGCGCGGGAAGAACAAAGCGCGAGGGCGCGCTTCCGGGAGAGGGTGACGACTGTAAACTACTAATAAGACACGTTAGCCCCTAGCTAACGGGTCTGACTCTTTAGCCGAGCGGTTAGTGATGTCGCCTTGTGGTGTAGTACACCCTGTATCGAATCCCGCTTCGGGCAAGAAAATAACCGGTTACAGTGGCATGTTTAATATAAAATACTATTTTTAAATCTGTTTTCCCGACCGACCACAGGAGGCACTAGTGCAGCGACCAGAACACATACCCCCAGTTCGTTTTCCCAGACACGACCAATTGTGTCTGTAAAGACGCCCGACTAAGCCGGAGGTAACAGGGGGATTCGAACCGGCGATCCCCGTGTTGGTAGGCAACGGGACAGACCGCTACGCCACCTTATTTACCTCTCTTCTATTCAGTGTAGCAGTGATGGTGCTGAAGTAAAACTCAGAGAGGCTGCTGACGTGTGGTGTGCGTTGTTTTAGGAAATATAAGTCACCACATAAAGGCTAGAAGTGTATGACCCCCCACCCACCCACCCAGCCATGGCCTAGTGTTAAAAAAGCAAACACAAATCACAACAAATCGTAATATCACATTGCAATACTTGTATAATCACGATACTTCAGACTTGCAATACATATCGAATCAGCACCCAAATATCGCGATAGCATCGAATCGAGAGACGCGCGTATCGTCCCAGTCCTGCATCTGACACAGCACGTGGAGGGTTTGAATCTTAGGATTTTTTTGTGTGTGTGGTTTGTTCAGACAGACACAACTCCTGCCAAACGCTTTGCCAAAGCCTGGACCGTGGTGCCAGACCAGACCCTGCTCTGATATTCAAAGATTCTGAGTCAAGGACCATTTGAAACCAAAGGCGATCCCAGTACGAACCCAGGACTTCAGTTTGGTCTGAAAGGGGTAACAGATGGATGGGAAGGCGCACAGAGAGTACACACAAACACATTAACACACACACACACACACATGGAAACAGATGTATGCTAGCAGAACAGATAGCTACACACAGGCCTCCGAGACACTAAAAGTTCCACACACACACTGACACTAATGCACAGATATTGCACACACAGATGCACACACAGTGTGTACACACACTCAGAAACATACAAACGCATACACAAACACGCATACATACAGATAAAAATTACAAACACAGATGCATAGACCAGTGGGGGGGGGGTGGTATTTTTCAGCCTTTTTGTTGCCCAAGGCAACAAAAAGGCTGAAAAATGCTACACAAAAAATGCTACACAAAAAAAACAAAAACACAACCCAAAGGGCAAGTCAAAGCCGAATTCGCTACAGTTGTTATCCTTCTTCACACTGGCTGTCAACCATGCGTTACCCCCCCCAACACACACACACACACACACACACACACTCCGAGAAGACCCGCCCCTACTCTGCCTCTGATTGGCTAATGCAGGCAACGAGTGCTAGCCAATCAGACGCGGTTTCCGGAGTACGAGTGGGAGGGGCGTCTATCTGGGCCTCTGACGTGTCCCTCTAATAATTCCCGCCATCCGGCAACTGCTCGAACGGCGAAAACTGTGGTTCACTTTGACGGCAAGTTTTCCATAGGCGGACATCCCGGGGGGGGGTCGTGCCCCCCCATCCAGGGAAAATATGATATACCCCCCCCAATATATCACTAGAAACATGACTGTAATTTCAATAATATCGATAATACACAACGAAAGCACCTGTGCTGATTATAGACACCTCATAGTGCATATTTAAGTTTCAAAAGATCGCGATCCCCCGCCCCTTACATCACAATGGGTTGATCCTGGCCACCTACTGGCCTTTCTTGGTATTGCTGGTTGTAATTACAAATACTTGCATACACTGGACGATAAGGAACACTGCTATAACTATTGGTAGTAGTAGTAGTAGTAGTAGTAGTAGTAGTAGTATAATGATGTAAACATCTGAACAAGTTGGGACAACCCTTTAGCTAACTACCTATCCATTATCCAGTCGTAGTAATTATGGTTCCTCAATGTACATGTAACACATTACAACGTAGGCTGTGTGTTACAGCACTACTTCCGGTGTCCGCCTCAGGAACGGCGCTTGAGGAAGTGTCCTAGTTGTCCCCTCCAGGGCTGATACCAGGTTTTCACCCCTGAGGTTTTGTTCAGGGAACTGGGTTTGCCTCTGTACTGGGAAATAAGAGCGCACACAGTACGGATGTAGTTCATTAGAAACGCCTTCATAACTTTGTATAGCTGCATATTGCAATAATAACATATGGTTGTCACTAAATTCTTTGGTAACCACTGGCACACACACACACACACGCACACAAAGATCACAGATACAGTACACAAATACACACACACGCACACACACACACACACACACACACAAAGATCACAGATACAGTACACAAATACACACACACACACACACACACAAAGATCCCAGATACAGTACACAAATACACACACACACACACACACACAAAGATCACAGATACAGTACACAAATACACACACACACACACACACAAAGATCACAGATACAGTACATAAATACACACACACGGATAAACACACACTCATAGATACAGTACACATACACACACACACACAGATACAGTACACACACAGATACAGTACACAAATACACACAGATACAGTACACACACAGATACAGTACACAAATACACACAGATACAGTACACAAATACACAGATACAGTACACACACAGATACAGTACACAAATACACACAGATACAGTACACAAATACACATACATTCATAGATACAGTACACACACAGATACAGCACACGCACACACGCACGCACACCCACCCCAGCAGATGACTGATGAGGAACACGTCCTTCTTCTTCTTCTTCTTCTTCTTCTTCTTCTTCACTAAAAGCTTCTCAGACATTGGGGAAGTGACCAGAGTAATTTGGGGTTGTTGGCGCTCGGAGCACATCACTACAAAGTCAGAAACTTCCAGAACTTTCCTGAACCCTGTTCAGGCTTTAAAGGGCTCAGTGAAATAAACCATTGCATATCACGATGTCCTGCCATAAGCCGTGCGGTCGAGAGCTGAACGGCCAAACTAATTTCAGAATTATTCACGTTAACAAGTCGTTGAATCGAGTTCGAATCCCCCCATAAGGGCAGCATGTACAGAGCAGCCCAACTGCTCCCCAAGGGGAGCAGAAACCCCGCTCGGCTTGCCCTTTACAAACTGCCCCCCCCCCCCGTGTGGTCACAAATTGGTAGCTTTGTAATTTCATCTTTACTTTTACTTTTTACCTTGCCATTCAAGGTTAAAATCATCCCCCCGTTTCTGTTTCCGACGGAGTTTGACTGAAGAGGGCTCCAGGGCAACGCGGCGCCAGAAAGCCAGCGTCGGGGCAGATAAAGCCGGCTTGGCCTGCCGGTACCTGGAATTTACTGCCCGCACATTCCCAGAAAGGTGCAGTTTCACAACGCCGCAGGAGGTGAGCCACTAGCTAGGTACACATAGCACCGCGGCGTCTTATCGAGAGCCGCTTCCACGCCGGCTGCGGCCTCCCCGCAGGCCTGTGTCGAAACAGGAAACGCTCGTGGACATTCGCACAATTCCCGAACGCCGCCGTTTATCAAATGTGTTGTTACGTTTCTCCGTATTGCGGCCAAGTTCTGAGTGGACCGGGCTTGAAAATATTAACAAAGTCAATAGTCTACGCTTGATTTTGGGAGCCGTTACGAGAAGACGCGGAGTCGAGGCGGGAAGGCCGCAGCCCGCGTGCCAGATCCAGCCGCCGCCTGTTGGTATGGAATGCTAGCTTGAGGATAAACACAGGAGCAGAGAAATAAGAAGTAGGCTTAAAATCAAACCACACATCATCCACTTTTCAAATATCTTTGGTCGACTCTGGCTGAGGACCTCAGAGAGGACCTGGGCCTGCCCCCCCGCCCCCAAGAGTTGTATGCTTGTTTTTATGAATATGTTTGTATCTGTTTTCTAATGATTAACTTACAGAAAACCTCATGAATTATGTCAATACGCATAGAAAACAGCATGTGAGAAGCCCCCGTGTGCCGTGTAGTAACGTGGTAAAATCCTAGAGGAAACATGTGGAGCAGACAGTATATGTGCTGTGGGAAACGTGTGCTCACATGACAACATAACTTCATGGAACATAACATGTGCACAGAACATGTGTCCCACATGTGATATTACATGACTCCATGTGATCTAACATGTGCTCCAAGCGTGATATTACATGACTCCATGTGATCTAACATGTGTACCACATGTGATATTACATGACTCCATGTGATCTAACATGTGTCCCACATGTGATATTACATGACTCCATGTGATCTAACATGTGCTCCAAGCGTGATATTACATGACTCCATGTGATCTAACATGTGTACCACATGTGATATTACATGACTCCATGTGATCTAACATGTGTCCCACATGTGATATTACATGACTCCATGTGATCTAACATATGTCCCACATGTGATATTACACGACTCCATTTAATCTAACATGTGTCCCACATGTGATATTATATGACTCCATATGATCTAACATGTGCTCCACATGTGATATTATATGACTCCATATGATCTAACATGTGCTCCACATGTGATATTACATGACTCCATATGATCTAACATGTGCTCCACATGTGATATTACATGACTCCATATGATCTAACATGTGCTCCACATGTGATATTATATGACTCCATGTGATATAACATGTGTCCCACATGTGATATTACATGACTCCATTTGATCTAGCATGTGCTCCACATGTGATATTACATGACTCTATGTGATCTAACATGTGTCCCACATGTGATATTACATGACTCCATGTGATCTAACATGTGTCCCACATGTGATATTACATGACTCCATGTGATCTAACATGTGCGCCACATGTGATATTACATGACTCCATTTGATCTAACATGTGTACTACATGTGATGTTACATGACTCCATGTAATCTAACATGTGCTCCACATGTGATGTTACATGACTCCATGTGATCTAACATATGCTCCACATGTGATGTTACATGACTCCATGTGATCCAACATGTGTACCACGTGTGATGTTACATGACTCCATGTGATCCAACATGTGTACCACGTGTGATGTTACATGACTCCATGTGATCTAACATGTGCTCCACATGTGATGTTACATGACTCCATGTGACCTAACATGTGGGACACATGTGATGTTACATGACTCCATGTGATCTAACATGTGCTCCACATGTGATGTTACATGACTACATGTGATCTAACATGTGGGACACATGTGATATTACATGACTCCATGTGATCTAACATGTGGGACACATGTGATGTTACATGACTCCATGTGATCTAACATGTGCTCCACATGTGATGTTACATGACTCCATGTGATCTAACATGTGCTCCACATGTGATATTACATGACTCCATGTAATCTAACATGTGCTCCACATGTGATGTTACATGACTCCATGTGATCTAACATGTGCTCCACATGTGATGTTACATGATGCCATGTGATCTAACATGTGCACCACATGTGATATTACATGACTCCATATGATCTAACATGTGCTCCACATGTGATATTACATGACTCCATGTGATCTAACATGTGTCCCACATGTGATATTACATGACTCCATGTGATCTAACATGTGCTCCACATGTGATATTACATGACTCCATGTGATCCAACATGTGTCCCACATGTGATATTACATGACTCCATGTGATATAACATGTGTCCCACATGTGATATTACATGACTCCATGTGATCTAACATGTGTTCCACATGTGATATTACATGACTCCATGTGATCTAACATGTGTTCCACATGGGATATTACATGAATCCATGTGATCCAACATGTGCCCCACATTTGATATTACATGACTCCATGTGATCCAACATGTGTCCCACATGTGATATTACATGACTCCATGTGATCTAACATGTGTTCCACATGTGATTTTACATGATGCCATGTAATCTAACATGTGTACCACATGTGATATTATATGACTCCATTTAACTTAACATGTGTCCCACATGTGATATCACATGACTCCATGTGATCTAGCATGTGGGACACATGTGATATTACATGACTCCATGTGACCTAACATGTGGGACACACCTGGGCGTGTAATGTGGTTTATGCTTTTGTGAAGCACATTGGAAACATGTGTTTGAAAAGTGTTTTATAAAGAAGTTTTACTTTGTAACTTAGTAACCTTTACCCACTAGGGCCCCTATAGGCCAACGTTTCCCAACCCAGTCACTGTATTGTTTATAAGGGTGGAGGTACCTGCAGTCACTGTATTGTTTATAAGGGTGGGGGTACCTGCAGTCACTGTGTTGTTTAAAGGGTGGGGGTACCTGCAGTGAGGTGAGACTGAAGAGGTCACTTAGACGATGATGAGATGTTCCTCTCCCAGCAAAAGCTGTGTCCAGATGACCTGGTTCAACCTTCTGTGAACCCCATCGGTCTTTTAAATAACCCTGAAAAACTCATTTTCAAAATTGTTGTGTTGTTGTAAAGTTTGGATTATGGTTTTGATTGATTTTATATTTTTTTCCGGTTGCTTTTAATGAATTTCTACCTCGGGTTATCGTCTCTCGTTTACGTGCTGATGGTCTATTCCTTATTGTTGCTCTGCGTGTGCTGTTGTTTTTCTTTGACTTTTGAAGCACTTTTTAAACGTTCTGAAACACGCTTTATAAATTACAGTACAACAACAACAACAACACAACAGCAATAATGTAAGGATCAACACCAGTGTCCTGGCACGGCACTGATCATGTACATGATAATAAAACTTAAAGGCACAGGTGATGAGACAAATGATTTTTATATTAATTTACAAACATGTTTTTACACTCTCAATCAATCCATCCATCCATCCATCCATCCATCCAGCCACCCATGCATCCATCCATCCATCCATCCATCCATCCATCCATCCATCCATGCATCCATCTACCCATGCATGCATGCATCCATCCATCCATCCATCCATCCATCCATCCATCCATCCATCCATCCATCCATCCATCCATCCATCCATCCATGCGTGCATCCATCCATCCATCCATCCATGCGTGCATCCAGCCACCCATGCATCCATGCATCCATCCATCCATCCATCCATCCATCCATCCATCCATCCATGCATCCATCCATCCATCCATCCATCCATCCATCCATCCATCCATGCATGCATCCATCCATCCATCCATCCATGCGTGCATCCATCCATGCGTGCATCCAGCCACCCATGCATCCATCCATCCATCCATCCATCCATCCATATACCCATGCATCTATCCACCCATGCATCCAATCCTCCATCCATCCATCCATCCATGAATCCATGCATCCATCCATTCATCCATCCATCCATCCATCCAACCACCTATTCATCCATCCACCCAACCACCCATCCATCCATCCAGTAAACAAACAAACTGCATGTAAATGCTTCATTCTGCTCAGTACTAGTTAGAAATGATGGACGAACAGGCATGTCCCGTCATGCCGAGGTTCAGACATGTTGGGTGGGGGACGCACTTGGAGCAATATTACAGTGTTCAGTTGGTAATGAAAACAACATTTCATTCTGTTTAATTATTAAGCTCTGTCTCACTGTGTTCAATTACTCTCCTGGCAGAGTCAACATGATCAATAGTGCTCTTGAAATACACAAACACACATCAAACGAGGTCAGCGTGGCCGCATATGACACACACGTGCGTGTGTGCGTGCGTGCGCGTGCGCGTGCGCGCGTGTGTTTTTATGGACCTGGGTTAAAGGGGAAATTCACCGATTTTCAACCTACTGTGTGTCTCTCTGTGACAGGCGCAGCACATGAGGACCACCTGCAGTTGTTCCTGATCCTTTCTGCGTCTCTGAGGCAGTGACGTCAGCTTGTGTCAGCTGCCACCTGGTGTATTGTGACGTCAGTCGGCACAAAGCCCAGCCGGGTTTCTAATACTCTGTTCTACTCTGAACATGCTGTTAAACATACACATCCTCGTTCTCTCAGTTAAGCCCCCATTTCCGATGGTGTAAATGACGCCACACGACACTAGCACAGAAGGTACAGAAGCTAGCATGCCGCAATGCATTCTGGTCCACGTAGGACTGCGCGAAAGACTCCGTGAGCAGGTTTCTGCCTCAGTACAGAGCACCGTGAGGACGTTACTGCTTCAGTCCACTGCATTACCCATCAGTACTGACACACATACACGAACCATCTCTCATCTCATCTCATCTCATCTCATCTCATCTCATGTCATGTCACCTCACCTCATCTCATCTCATCTCATCTCATCTCATCTCATCTCATCGCATCTAATCTCATCTCATCTCATTTCATCTCATCTCATCTCATCTCACCTCATCTCATCTCATCTCATCTCATCGCATCTAATCTCATCTCATCTCATTTCATCTCATCTCATCTCATCTCATCTCATCGCATCTAATCTCATCTCATCTCATCTAATCTCATCTCATCTCATCTCATGTCATCTCATCTCATCTCATCTCATCGCATCTAATCTCATCTCATCTCATCTCATCTCACCTCATCTCACCTCATCTCATCTAATCTCATCTCATCTCATCTCACCTCATCTCACCTCATCTCATCTCATCTCATCTCATCTCATCTCACCTCATCTCACCTCATCTCATCTCATCTCATCTCATCTCATCTCATCTCATCTCACCTCACCTCATCTCATCTCATCTCACCTCACCTCACCTCACCTCACCTCACCTCACCTCACCTCACCTCACCTCACCTCACCTCACCTCATCTCATCTCATCATCAGCACCTTCTCCGGGGTCGGGTCGCAGTGGCAGCAAGCTAAGTAGGGCACTCCAGACCTCCCTCTCCCCAGCAACGCCCTCCAGCTCCTCCTGGGGGATCCCAAGGAGTTCCCAGGCCAGATTGGACATGTAGTCCCTCCAGAGAGTTCTGGATCTACCCCAGGGTCTCCTCCCAGTTGGCCGTGCCTGGAAAACCTCCAAAGGAAGGAGCCCAGGAGGCATCCTGATCAGATGGCCGAACCACCTCAACTGGCTCCTTTCAACGTGGAGGAGCAGCGGCTCTACTCCGAGCTCCCTCCAGATGTCCGAGCTCCTCACTCCATCTCTAAGGCTGAGCCCAGACACCCTATGGAGGAAACTCCTTTCAGCCTCTTGTATCCACCATCTCACCCTTTCGGTCACTACCCAAAGCTCATGACCATAGGTGAGGGTTGGAACCAAGACTGACCGGTAAACTGAGAGCTTTGCCTCCCGGCTCAGCTCCCTCTTCACCACAACGGTCCGGTACAACGTCCACATTACTGCATCAACCGGCCTGTCAATCTCCCGCTCCATCCTACCCTCACTCGTGAACAAGACCCCGGGATACTTCAACTCCTACACTCGAGTACCCACATACTACATATGTACATACATACTATATATGTATACTATTTGTGTACTACATACACAAACCCATCGGTGAAATTTCCCTTTCTTGTCAGTAGGACGGTGCTGAGGAGAGAATAACCTCAGTTTGGGGGAGCAGTGCATATAGAGATGAGGAGGAGGAGGAGGAGGAGGTCACAGGAGGACAGGCCCAGCCAGAAAGGTTGATAGAACAAACAGAGGAGGAGGAGGAGGTCACAGGAGGACAGGCCCAGCCAGAAAGGTTGATAGAACAAACAGAAGAGGAGCAGCCGTGTTGTGTTTTCACCGCCGCCTGTTTGGGCCGCGGTAAAGAGAACCAGTCTAGTCTTCTTTTCTTGGGGGGGGAGGGGGAGGGAGGGGGGGCTGTAAAGTGTAGACGTCAGACCCGGGCAGGATGTAAACACAAACGACAATCTTCTCCCCAGTGGCATGCTGGGTAATGGCCCTGTCCTCGTGACTACCATTGTGGGGAGGGTGGCAGGGTACACATCCGTTATCTGTGCGAGCGTGATCACAGGACCGAGGCCTTATCAGCACGCCGCTCGTCTGCCGCCGCACCTCCCTCAGTCTGCCCCATTTCTCAATGAAACGTTTTGTGTGTGTGACCAGGGGGGGGCCAGGCCCCTCCCCTTACCCCCACCCCCACCCACACCCCCACCCACACCCCCACCCCGGGTGTGTGTCTAGACAAAAGCGAGGCTGGGCCTGCGGTTGGGTGTCTTGTGGACGGCAGAGCTCGCTGTTTGGGCCGCACACAAAGCAAACACAGACACGGAGCATCGCTCTTTGTGCAGGGGAGAGCGCACAACTCACACACCTCACACAACACTCACAGCTAACACAACATACACAACTCACACTACTCACACAACTCATACAACTCACACAACACACACAACACACACAACTCACACAGCTCACACAACTCACAC
>NC_079216.1:5422823-5440323 GCF_029633865.1 Lampris incognitus | reverse complement strand
TACCAAAACTCATAAACCGCCCTCTCAGTCGGGCAGTCCCGTTCCTTTCTTTCTTCTTTTTGATTTTTGAGTGATGAACTTCCATGTGTGTGCCTGCGTTCATGACCTCCCCGGCCTTCCCATCCCCCTTTTTTTCTTACCATTAAGTCAGCCTGGCCCCTATTAAGCAAGCATACGACAACAGCAATAACCAAACCCTAATGCATCCTGCCGTCTACCGCACTTCCCAGGAACACAGCACACGTGCTTCTTCACTGACGTCACCGTTCTCCTTCCCACTCGATGCGGCGAAACGGCCTCCTGCCGTCTGATCTCCACTCCGGCATCTGCGTAGGAGCGCTTTCCTGAGGGTCACCGAGCTGGCCCACTCCTTCCAGAGGGGCGTCTTATTAAGGAGCGTCGATTCCCTATGTGTGTGTGTGTGCGTGTGTGTGTGTGTGTGTGTGTGTGTGTGTGACACGGAGTGTGGCCGTGCATGTGAGCACATGTGTAAACTGGGCATGCATGAATCTGATTTGTCTGTATCCAGATGCGAGTCCACCGACACAGCGGCTATGATATTAATTATGGCGATAATTATTTATAATTGAAAGGAAGGTCTGGACATAATCTGGTTTTTGTATTCTCTCCCATTAAAAGATGCTAGCTCTGTCTCTCTGTCTCTGTCTCTCTGTCTCTGTCTCTCTCTCTCTCTCTCTCTCTCTCTCTCTCTCTCTCGCTCTCTCTACAGGCCTTTGCATCCGTCGTCTCTCTGACATCTGGCCAGGAAGACGTGAACTGTTATGATCAGTAGAGGTAGACCCAAACGCAGACACAGACAATGGAATTAAGTAATGTAGAAGGGGTTTACTGTAGGCATAAATGGCAGGCTAGGCAGAAAATAGAGAGGCAATGGTGGATGGCAGAGCTGGACTGACCTGTATGGTGGATGACAAAGCTCAGCAGGGCAGATGCACGAGGAAGTGAGCATAGCTGGCAGAGGATAAGCGAGCAGGCGGGACAGGGGAACCAGACAGCAGTGAGCCACAGTGGTTGAAACAGTGATGAGTGGATGGAAGACCGGAGTAGATATACTGTTGAGTTGATGAGTCGATGAAGGGCGATGTTAAGCTGTGGATCACAAAGAGCCATGCACATCTATAGCTCTGATAACGACGGGCATGGATTAACATCGGAACACAAAGAGCCATGGACATCAATAGCTCTGATAACGACTCAAAAGAGGATAAATATCTGAGTCTCATCACCAGCCAGTCAGACTAGCTTGGTCTAGTCAGAAAGGCACAAACTGATGAAGCCTCTTGGATGAGAGGCGAAACGTCTTCACGGATATATACCAAGTCCAGTTGCACTCGATTCAATTCCTTTGGATAACCATGACCTGGATGAATGAGAACATTCGCAGACAACACTTTGAGGAGCTCCTGATCCCGGCTAACACATCCTCAGCGGAGGAGGTAGAGTCTGAAGACTCAAGGGAAGCCCCACCCATACCCCTGGCAGAGGTCTCTGAGGTAGTTAAAAAGCTCCTCGGTGGCAAGGCGCCGGGTGTGGATGAGATTCGCCCTGAGATGCTGAAGGCTCTGGACATTGTTGGGCTGTCTTGGTTGACGCGCCTCTTCAGTGTCACGTGGAGGTCGGGGACAGTACCTGTGGAGTGGCAGACTGGGGTGGTGGTTCCCGTATTCAAAAAGGGGGACTGGTGGGTATGCTCCAATTATCAGGGCATCAAATTGCTCAGCCTCCCTGGTAAAGTCTACTCTAGGGTAATCGAAAGGAGGCTCTGACTGATGGTCGAACCTCAGATCAGGAGGAACAATGCGGATTCCCTCCTGGCCGTGGAACAACGGATCAATTCTTTACCCTTGCGGAAGTGCTGAAGGGGGAATGGGAGTTTGACCAGCTAGTCGACATGTGTTTTGTGGACTTGGAGAAGGCTTATCACCGTGTACCCCGGGGCACTCTGTGGGGGTACTGCGGGGAGTATGGGGTACCGGGGCAGTTGCTACAAGCCACCCGGTCTTTGTATAACCAAAGTTATCCGCATTTTCGGCACAAAGTCAAACAGGTTTTCGGTGGGTGTCGGACTCCGCCAAGGTTGTCCCTTGTCTCCGATTCTGTTGGTGATATTCATGGACAGGACCTCAAGGTGCAGCCAAGGTGAGGAGTGTGTCTGTTTTGGGAACCTCAGAATTGCGTCTCTGCTCTTTGCAGATGACGTGGTTTTGTTGGCTTCATCAGAACGTGACCTCCAGCGCGCACTGGGGCGGTTTGCAGCTGAGTGTGAAATGGCCGGGATGAGAGTCAGCACCTCCAAGTCTGAGACCATGGTTCTCTACCGGAAAATGGTGGATTGCTCCCTCCAGGTTGGGATGAGTTGTTGCCTCAAGTGAAGGAGTTCAAGTATCTCGGGATCTTGTTCATGAGTGAGGATAGGATGGAGCAGGAGATTGACAGGCGGATTGGTGCAGCATCAGCAGTATTGCGGACATTGTACCTGACCATTATGGTGACGAGGGAGCTGAGCCGGAATGCAAAGCTCTCAATTTACCAGTCAATCTTCATTCCAACTCTCACCTATGGTTATCAGCTTTGGGTAGTGACCAAAAGGGTGAGATCGCAGATACAAGTGGCTGAAATGAGCTTCTTCTGTAGGGTGTCTGGACTCAGCCTTAGAGATAGGGTGGAGAAGCTCGGACATCTGGAGGGAGCTCGGAGTAGAGCCGCTGCTCCTTCGTGTCGAAAGGAGCCAGTTGAGGTGGTTCGGCTGAAACAATCCTAGCAGCCATGACAGCTGAAGCTATTGATTCAAATGAGAATCATGGCCAGATTAAAGACATTCAAACCCCTGGCTCGGCTTCCACGACTCAGTGACAAACTACCATCACAAAGCCTGCTTGTGGATGTGAACACAGCCTTATCAGCAATATCTCAACTGCCACCATAACAGAGACCAACGAGCATATGTATACGTATATCCCACTGCAACTGTAATCCTGGAGATGCTTGGGTACAGGATTAAGAACACAGGTCAGCAACAGTACCCTCAATGGAAGAGAAGGCAGGAAGCTGAGATCAAAGCAACACAGAGAGATGTCAGCCAGTTAACAGAGGTGCAGAAAGGTGTGATAAAAGACGGGCCCCGTCATTAAGTGGGGCCCTGGAAACTTGCAAACAAAGGCTCAGAGCTCTGGCCGCCAGGCTGAAGAGATACACTAGAGAAGCAGAAAACAAAAGAGTAAATGTATGAGCCAAGAGTAAATGGCCTGTTCCTCAAAGAACCATCCAAAGTGTACTCCCAGGTGCAGAGTAACAAGTGAACAACATCAGACCCACCCAGAGCAGAGACCAATAGATACTGGAAGGATATATGGGAAAAGGAGGCGTCACACAACACCAATGCCCAGTGGCTGGTGGACCTAAGAGCAGACCACAGCAATATTGTAGAACAAGAACCTGCACTGCCTGTTGACACCCATGTCCTATTGGACTTGAACCTAGTTTGTTGACATGTACTTGTGTTGTTGTCTCCTGACTAGATCCTTGCTCGTATTGTATTAACTCTCAGTTGTACGCCGCCTTGGATAAACGTGTCTGCTAACTGAAATTGTAACATTTTAAGAACCAGTGATCATCACAATGGCCGACATCCAATGATGAGTCTCAAGCATGAAGAGCTGGACTGCAACAGGCCCTGACATGATTGACATCTACAGGCTGAAGAAGCTAACGGCACTGTATGAATGCCTGGCAACACAGATGAACCAGCTGCTAACATCAGGGTCTCACCCTGATGGGTTAACCCAGGGGAGAACAATACCGATCATGAAGGATCCCCACAAGAGTACAACACCTTCAAACTACCGGCCGATAACCTGCCTCTCCACAACATGGGAGATCCTGTCAGGCATCATAGCAGCTAAGATGAAAGGGCACATGAGTCAATACATGAGCGAAACTCAGAAAGGAAATGGGAACAACACCAGAGAGTCAAAGCATCAGCTACTGGTTGATAGAGCAGTCACTCAAAAAATCTAAGACCAGACAGACCAACCTGAGCACAGCCTGGATTGACTGCAAAAAAAGCCTGTGATTCAATGCCCCACACCTGGGTTACTGGAGTGCTTGGCGCTAAGCCCAAAGCCAACAGGACACTAATAGCCTGCATTAAGAACTCAGTGCGGCAGTGGAAAACAACACTTGAGGCCAACCCAAAGACAATCACACAGATAACCATCAAATGTGGCACATACCGAGTTGATACACTATCCCCACTGCTGTTCTGCATAGGCCTGAACCCCTTCCGTCAGATCATCACACAGAGTGGATATGGACACAGGTTCAGAAGTGGAGTTACCACCAGCCACCTCCCATACATGGATGACATCAAGCTGTATGCCAGGAATGAACGAGACATTGACTCAACGCCAACAAATACGGAGACAGATAATAATTTACTCAGAACAATATCACACACACACACACATGCCCAAAGCTACAGTCAAACACTGATACGCCCATGTACGCACACATGCACACAAGCACACAACCACAGCCAAACATCAGTCCACATGACACATCACACAGTAGCAACACGTCCTAATCTCAGTCAGTCTCAGTCCTCCTCTACTTGAAACTGAACTCTTTTCTTTCCCCCAGGCCATTTCTTTCATTTTTGCGTGTGCCTTCTTGAATGGGAGGAGGCCTTTGGCAGCACGTCCTGGACTGTCAGGATGGAGTAAATCGATCCTGACTCTCAGAGCTGTCTGGGAGCGCTCGGCCCATCAGGAAAAGCCTACTGACAGCTTGGCTAGTGGCCTCGCGGAGAAGCAAGCTGCACTATTTAAAATAGCAACATTGCAAATGAGCGTTTGAAGGTTTTAACATGAGAAAAAACATTGCTCTCGTCCTTTGGAGTTTCAATTCAATCTTTATTCAAGCTCCCGATGTGGCGTTGGGCTTCAGCGAGCCGGGCCAAGCCTCAGAAAAAAACCCCTGCTTTTCCATGGGCGAGCATGGTGCAGCATTTCAACCCCACTAATCAGCCGGCACGGAGAAGGCCGGGCACAATATAGAGGAGCTTTATGCATGCTAGCTAGCATGTGCATGCACGCACACACACACACACACACACACACACACACACACACACACACACACACACACACACAGAATCCAATTTGAATCTCACCACTGTGAATAGGGAAAGGTGTAAAGCTCAGCAGACAAATGAATGAGAGACAGACAGACAGATAGAGAGCGAGACAGACAGACAGACAGAGAGCGAGACAGACAGACAGACAGACAGACAGACAGACAGACAGACAGACAGACAGACAGACAGACAGAGAGAGAATTTGGGTTTGCATCATAACCCCCCACCCTCCCTCCCCAATTCTCTTTCCTGAGACCCGGCGTGGATGTGGTGAACGCAGCCCCAGACGCCGCTCCCGGGTTTGGCACACTCGACCTCTCACCCCCCCTCCCCAATTCTTACTTACCCCCCTCCTTCCAACCACCGCCTCCCTCACGGCCCTCCAGCTGAACTGGCTCCCACACAAACACAAGGAGGGCCGATGGGTTTTCCCATTACATCCTCGGTGGAAGGTACTTCACGATATTCAGACAGACAGCGTGACGCATCGGACGTCGCTTCACCAAAAGATACCACCTCCTCTTCTCTCTCTCTCTGGCTCTTCCTCCTTCTCTCTCTGGCTCTTCCTCCTTCTCTCTCTCTCTGGCTCTTCCTCCTTCTCTCTCTGGCTCTTCCTCCTTCTCTCTCTGGCTCTTCCTCCTTCTCTCTCTCTCTGGCTCTTCCTCCTTCTCTCTCTCTCTGGCTCTTCCTCCTTCTCTCTCTCTCTGGCTCTTCCTCCTTCTCTCTCTCTCTGGCTCTTCCTCCTTCTCTCTCTGGCTCTTCCTCCTTCTCTCTCTCTCTGGCTCTTCCTCCTTCTCTCTCTCTCTGGCTCTTCCTCCTTCTCTCTCTCTCTGGCTCTTCCTCCTTCTCTCTCTGGCTCTTCCTCCTTCTCTCTCTGGCTCTTCCTCCTTCTCTCTCTCTCTGGCTCTTCCTCCTTCTCTCTCTCTCTGGCTCTTCCTCCTTCTCTCTCTCTCTGGCTCTTCCTCCTTCTCTCTCTCTCTGGCTCTTCCTCCTTCTCTCTCTGGCTCTTCCTCCTTCTCTCTCTCTCTGGCTCTTCCTCCTTCTCTCTCTGGCTCTTCCTCCTTCTCTCTCTCTCTGGCTCTTCCTCCTTCTCTCTCTGTGTCTCTCTTCCACACCTTTCCTCGACGTTTCCCCCTCAGTGACTTGAGAGGACTGCAGATGAAAAGCAGCAGGATTGTATATTGTAGAAATAGACACTTGTGTATACACTACATAAACATTTATACATATATATAAATATGATATAATATGATATTTGAGGTGTGTGTGTGTGTGTGTGTGTGTGTGTGTGTGTGTGTGTGTGTGTGTGTGTGTGTGTGTGTGCACAACAGAATGCAGGAGCTGTATGGGAACAGTGGACGGTGATGAGTTTTCAGCAGGCACAGACAGACCAGACCAGATGCTGTGGTGGTGTGTAGTAGATAGACAGTGTTGTGTAGTAGATAGACAGTGGTGTGTAGTAGATATACAGTGTTGTGTAGTAGATAGACAGTGTTGTGTAGTAGATAGACAGTGGTGTGTAGTAGATATACAGTGGTGTGTAGTAGATAGACAGTGTTGTGTAGTAGATAGACAGTGGTGTGTAGTAGATAGACAGTGTTGTGTAGTAGATAGACAGTGGTGTGTAGTAGATAGACAGTGTTGTGTAGTAGATAGACAGTGTTGTGTAGTAGATAGACAGTGGTGTGTAGTAGATATACAGTGGTGTGTAGTAGATAGACAGTGGTGTGTAGTAGATAGACAGTGGTGTGTAGTAGATATACAGTGTTGTGTAGTAGATAGACAGTGGTGTGTAGTAGATAGACAGTGGTGTGTAGTAGATAGACAGCGGTGTGTAGTAGATATAAAGTGGTGTGTAGTAGATAGACAGTGGTGTGTAGTAGATAGACAGTGGTGTGTAGTAGATATAAAGTGGTGTGTAGTAGATAGACAGTGGTGTGTAGTAGATACACAGCGGTGTGTAGTAGATATACAGTGGTGTGTAGTAGATAGACAGTGGTGTGTAGTAGATATACAGTGGTGTGTAGTAGATATACAGTGGTGTGTAGTAGATAGACAGTGGTGTGTAGTAGATATACAGTGGTGTGTAGTAGATATACAGTGGTGTGTAGTAGATAGACAGTGGTGTGTAGTAGATATACAGTGGTGTGTAGTAGATAGACAGTGGTGTGTAGTAGATAGACAGTGGTGTGTAGTAGATATACAGTGGTGTGTAGTAGATAGACAGCGGTGTGTAGTAGATATAAAGTGGTGTGTAGTAGATAGACAGTGGTGTGTAGTAGATAGACAGTGGTGTGTAGTAGATAGACAGCGGTGTGTAGTAGATACACAGTGGTGTGTAGTAGATAGACAGTGGTGTGTAGTAGATAGACAGCGGTGTGTAGTAGATATAAAGTGGTGTGTAGTAGATAGACAGTGGTGTGTAGTAGATAGACAGTGGTGTGTAGTAGATAGACAGCGGTGTGTAGTAGATAGACAGTGGTGTGTAGTAGATAGACAGTGGTGTGTAGTAGATATACAGTGGTGTGTAGTAGATACACAGTGGTGTGTAGTAGATAGACAGTGGTGTGTAGTAGATATAAAGTGGTGTGTAGTAGATACACAGTGGTGTGTAGTAGATAGACAGCGGTGTGTAGTAGATATAAAGTGGTGTGTAGTAGATAGACAGTGGTGTGTAGTAGATAGACAGTGGTGTGTAGTAGATAGACAGCGGTGTGTAGTAGATAGACAGTGGTGTGTAGTAGATAGACAGTGGTGTGTAGTAGATAGACAGTGGTGTGTAGTAGATAGACAGTGGTGTGTAGTAGATACACAGTGGTGTGTAGTAGATAGACAGTGGTGTGTAGTAGATAGACAGCGGTGTGTAGTAGATATAAAGTGGTGTGTAGTAGATAGACAGTGGTGTGTAGTAGATAGACAGTGGTGTGTAGTAGATAGACAGCGGTGTGTAGTAGATAGACAGTGGTGTGTAGTAGATAGACAGTGGTGTGTAGTAGATAGACAGTGGTGTGTAGTAGATAGACAGTGGTGTGTAGTAGATAGACAGTGGTGTGTAGTAGATACACAGTGGTGTGTAGTAGATAGACAGTGGTGTGTAGTAGATACACAGTGGTGTGTAGTAGATAGACAGTGGTGTGTAGTAGATATACAGTGGTGTGTAGTAGATATACAGTGGTGTGTAGTAGATAGACAGTGGTGTGTAGTAGATATAAAGTGGTGTGTAGTAGATACACAGTGGTGTGTAGTAGATAGACAGTTGTGTAGAGTAGTTGATACACAGCAGTGCTAGCCTAGCTAGCTGGTGATGTGACGTGGCATGACTAGTGATGTGATGTGGCGTGGCTAGTGATGTGATGTGGCATGACTAGTGATGAGGTGTGGCGTGGCTCGTGATGTGATGTGGCATGACTAGTGATGTGATGTGACGTGGCTAGTGATGTGATGTGACGTGGCTAGTGATGCGGTGTGGCATGGCTCGTGATGTGATGAGGCATGGCTCGTGATGTGTTGTGGTGTGGCTAGTGATGTAATGTGGTGAGGCTAGTGATGTGATGCGGCGCGGCTAGTTATGTGGTGTGGCATGGCTAGTAATGTGATGTGGTGTGGCTAGTGATGTGATGTGATGTGGTGTGGCTAGTGATGTGGTGTGGCTAGTGATGTGATGTGGTGTGGTGTGGCTAGTGATGTGGTGTGGCTAGTGATGAGATGCGGCGTGGCTAGTGATGTGATGTGATGTGGCTAGTGATGTGATGCGGCGTGGCTGGTGATGTGATGTGGCATGGCTAGTGATGAGATGCGGCGTGGCTAGTGATGTGATGTGACGTGGCTAGTGATGATGTCGCCAGGCCGATATGTCCTCGCTGACCTTCATGCTCTCATCCCCGCTCAGCTTTTTGAAGCTAAGTAAACACTGCGTCACAAGATCCACCACATGCCACCCAAGCGCTACACTCTGTGTGTGTGTGTGTGTGTGTGTGTGTGTGTGTGTGTGTGTGTGTGTGCCTGCAGAGCTTGTGTCCACGGTGTGATTTGTGTGCACATTTCCACATTTGCGTGTGTGTGGCCCCATGTAGGCGTGGGAGAAAGATGGAGGCAGAAAGAGTGTGTGTGTGTTTGTGTGCACCCAGACACATTTTGCGTGTGTACGGTTTGATTTTGTATGCAGAGAATGGTGCGTGTGTGTGTGTGGGGGGGGGGGCATGATGTCTGGAATGACGGGGTGAACTATGGCGGGTGACGCACATCGTGGCGGGTGGTGATCGGCGTCATCAGAGCGCGCTGTGGCCCTTTGAACCTTTTAACGAAGCTGAGCGGGACCGCTCGCGCCCCCGGGGCCCGGTGATGCGCCGTGTCCGTCTGAAGACAAACCAGCTCGTGTCGTCTTACATGTGTTTGATGTCCCCGGGTGCGCGTGCTGACTCTCATGTTCTAGAATCCACGTGGAGTTCTGGCGCGCGGGTTTTGCAGGAAACCGCAGCGCGAGGACGCGTTGAACAAAGGCCTCGTCTGCGCCACGTGGTCAGCAACATGCCCGCGCACTCTCCCTCAGCTCGTATGACTCGTGTCTGTCGTTTTACTTAATGATTTAATTATTAACACTTCAGCCACTCCCACGCCCTCTGCTGGGCGTGTGCTGCCCCGAGCCTTGTTTATTAGCTGTTAAAAAATAAACAAAATAAAAACAGCGCGTTCATGACTCTGTTGCGGCACGTGACCCCGATGATCTGGACTCAGTTCACAGGAACACCGAATGTAGCACGAGGAATCTTATTAGTACTGTATTAGTATTGATACCGTGTTAGTATCGGTACTGTATTAGTATTGATAATGTATTAGTATTGATACTGTATTAGCATTAGTACTGTATTAGTATTGGTACTGTATTAGCATTAGTACTGTATTAGTATTGATACTGTATTAGCATTAGTTCCGTATTAGTATTGGTACTGTATTAGTATTGGTACTATATTAATATTGATACTGTATTAGCATTAGTTCCGTATTAGTACTGGTACCGTATTAGTATTGGTACTGTATTAGTATTGGTACTATATTAGTATTGATACTGTATTAGCATTAGTACTGTATTAGTATTGGTACTGTATTAGCATTAGTACTGTATTAGTATTGATACTGTATTAGCATTAGTTCCGTATTAGTATTTGTACTGTATTAGTATTGGTACCGTATTAGTATTGGTACTGTATTAGCATTAGTACTGTATTAGTATTGATACTGTATTAGCATTAGTTCCGTATTAGTATTGGTACTGTATTAGTATTGGTACCGTATTAGTATTGTTACTGTATTAGCATTAGTACCGTATTAGTACTGGTACCGTCTTAGCATAAGTACTGTATTAGTATTGATACTGTATTAGTATTGGTACCGTCTTAGTATTGGTACTGTATTAGTATTGATACTGTATTAGCATTAATTCCGTATTAGTATTGGTACTGTATTAGCATTAGTACTGTATTAGTATTGGTACCGTGTTAGTATCGGTACTGTATTAGTATTGGTACCGTCTTAGTATTGGCACTGTATTAGTATTGATATTGTATTAGTATTGGTACTGTATTAGCATTAGTACTGTATTAGTATTGGTACTGTATTAGCCTTAGTACTGTATTAGAATTGGTACTGTATTGATATTGGTACTGTATTAGTATTGGTACTGTATTAGTATTAGTACTGTATTAGCATTAGTACTGTATTAGTATTGGTACTGTATTGATATTGGTACTCTATTAGCATTAGCACTGTATTAGTATTGGTACCGTATTGGTATTGGTATTAGCTTTAGTGTTTGTGTTAGAGTTAATGCTGCCATCAGTATTTGTATTCGTACACGTAGTAGCGTTGAGGTTAGTTTTAATCTTGATATTCTAATATCAACCAAATAATTAACTAATTGGTGTTAGTGTTAGCATTAGTTTAAGTGTTGCTGGAGTTAAGAGCACTGTACTAGTGGTAGAAGAATTAGTGTTAATGATGGTGATTATTATTATTATAAGTTTGTATTAATAACAGTGCTGGTAAAGCGCCGACACCAAACACATTTGCTGTGTTTGAGATGAAGGGCAACAGCAGCAGCAGGAGGAGGAGGAGGAGGAGGACGTGAGACGCGGCGCCCGTCTGTTCTGCTCTGCCCGAGGTGTCGGTGAGCCGTGATTGGCGGTTACTGTACCAAGCCGGTCAGTCATACCGGAGAGCGTGTAGTCCGCAGTACAGCGCCTCGTCACTACGGCGGCCCTGCTGCAGTACCGCGCAGTCGCCAGCAGGGGGAGTCTTACACGGCGAGCAGCGGGCTCCGGTAGGAGTGCAGTCAGCGCTCAGAGAGGGCTGACCAGGTGAAGAGGTCGTCCAGAACTCACCCAACACCTACTCCGGTGCCAGGAAATGGGAGGCGCCGGTGTTCTGTTCGCATTAATTAATTCACTTTAAATCAAAGTGACAGAAACAAAAGGGCAACATTCATTCTCACGCCCCCTCTTTAGTCATTATTAGTCACACAGCGATAATTCTGCCTTCAAAACAACTGTTGGTTTGTTATTTCTCACAGCTGCTCCTCGCCAGGAGGGGAGTTTATGAGCACCCGTGTTGTGGTGGTCCACAGCCCTGGTGCCGAGGACGAGGCGCCCACACCATGGCAATGCCCCATACGGGCCTGTCCTATAAAAAGGCTGCTTCGATTCCTTCCCTTCACTTTTCTCTGCAACAACTACACGTGTTGAGTTAAGCTCCGAGGCCCGTCCCATTCCCTGCACACCCATACTGGAAGAGGAAGAGGAGGAGGAGGAGGAGGCGTGTGTAGACCTTTTGTTACCTGTGTTGGGAGTACCTGGCCGCAGTTAGTGACGTGCACAGAGGGGAGAATGTCGTTCAGGGAGAGAAAAGAGAGCGAGCGATGTGCGGAAAGCTTCCAGTCAGACGTGCACATGGCTCGGTAGGCAGCGGCGGCAAGGTGTGACGAACCTCGCCTGCAGGAACCAGCGCGAACCTGACCCGCAGGGACAAGAGCGAACCTCGCCTGCAGGAACCAGCGCGAACCTCGCCTGCAGGAACAGGAACGAACCTCGCCTGCAGGAACAGGAGCGAACCTCGCCTGCAGGAACAGGAGCGAACCTCGCCTGCAGGAACAGGAGCGAACCTGACCCGCAGGAACAAGAGCGAACCTCACCTGCAGGAACCAGCGCGAACCTCGCCTGCAGGAACCAGCGCGAACCTGACCCGCAGGAACAAGAGCGAACCTCACCTGCAGGAACAGGAGCGAACCTCACCTGCAGGAACAGGAGCGAACCTCACCTGCAGGAACAGGAGCGAATGAGAAGCCTCGGTTTAAAGGCTGTGTTGTGAGGAGTCAGGGACGAGTACAGACTTTTACAAACACGAGAACTCATTCACCTCTGTGGAGTCCGTCTCTCTCTCTCCCCCCCCCCTCTCTCTCCCCCTCTCTCTCTCAAGTTTCATTCCGGAGTTCGTCGCCACCTTGCAGGTCTCCCATCAAGGCGGTGCATCTCACCTGGACGGGCTGCACAGCATGGATTTCAGACGCCTCGCCGGTTCACCGCTCCACCCCGCCGCCGTGGGAAGTAGACGGTGCGCGTGCATCTGGAAGGGTTAAAGCGAGGGGGGGGGGAGAGGAAGGGAAAAAGAAAAGGAGAGCGACCTGTCAATGTAAAGCGAACACCGCGACCAGGATCCCAGTCAGTGCATGGCCTCGACGCAAAGTGGTGAACGATCATGCAAACACCCCTCCGAGCGCGGAGCTTCTACGTCTTCCTGTGTTTCGGCATCATATACCTGAGACTCGGGTGAGTATCAAATATCCCGTCGTTAATCAGCATCCATATCGCATTCCCCGAACACATTCCTGCCTTCTGACCTCACTGATTTGCATACAATTTTGAGCAGGGGTTTTTTTTGGGGGGGGGGAAGGGGGAGGGGGGTCACACCAGTAATCAACTGTTGTTCAGCAGCCGCTGTCCGCAGAACGCGTCGTGCGTAAAGTACGCGTTATCCTATGTGGCCTGTAGGCGATGTAGGCGCGGTGACTCGTCTCGGTGGTCGTGGGACGTGACTTTGTTGGCTTCAGTGTCCGGTTGCTTCGTGGCACGGGATCCTCGGAGCGGCTGCGTGCAGACCCGGCTCAGCCCCGCATACCTTCATTAATAGCGGCGGACTGAGTTGTATTTCCACATTCCACTGGCCCAGACGGAGTGCTGGCCTGTTTTGCAATCGCTCACCTTGATGCATAAACACAGAGGAATCCTGTCGCCTCCTCCTCCTCCTCCTCCTCCTCTTGCATGCTGCTCCTGCAGAAACCTTCATCTGCGAGCACTTTGGGGGAGGTAAAACATGACCCCTCAACCCAGCACCAAAACAACAACAACAACAACAACGGTACTACTGGCCCACTTTCCCGGGTACAACCCAATGCTACAGAGCAACAGCAGTATCAGGGAAGAGCTTCTAGTTCAGATTAGCAGGACAGTACTTGGACTGGTCTGGAAGTGATGAAGACGGGGCCCGTTCCTATGCATCACAGCCGCTGGCGTGATAAATACCACACATGGACCCGGGCTGAACTCCGTTCAGAGGAACATGACGCGGTTGCGGCTTTGCTGCTTCTTCTCGGTATTACTCAGGGATCAGGAATCAGGAATCAGGAATCGGGAACATTTATTTGCCATGATTCCTGATTCCCGAGTATCACAAGAAAGAAAAAATGCCGCAATTACATCCAGATTAAACGCAGAACTATAGGCGGGATACTGATGATTAATATGAAGAGAAGAAAAGGCGTCATTCCTCAGGAGGCCGGAACCCTCCTCCCTCCTCCTCTTCCTCCTCTTTGAGCCTGTCATGCGGAGTGAAGCGTGTAACTAACTTCAACTCCCCGAGATGCTCATATCAAATGACACGAGCCCGAATACGGGTGGAGAGAGAAGGCACGGCAAGCGAGGCGCCCCCTTCACGAGCCCATTATCTTATTGCTCGTCAAGCCAAACCTGTTAGCTCGTGCCCGTCCGCAGCAGCGCCGCGACGCCTCGCGGGGAAAGCCTTGCAGGACGGGCTGCGTGTGACGACCGACGCCGGGGGGTGGGGGGGGGGGATGGAGCGCAACAGCAACACCCCCCCACCCCACTATTTATTTTATGCATTAATATTTATTTATTTGCCTGGGTCAAAGCATGACGTAATAAGAGCCCCGGTGTCACCGACCCGCGTGCAAATAACACGATATTACGCGTTGACGCCAAAAAGCCCAGCTGCGCGTGCCGACGGCGCGCCGGTCCTTTCGGCTCGCTGCTGCGTCCACGCACCACGCGTCACCTTGCACGGTCATGACGTCACCGCCGAGGCTCGGTTCGCCCAGGCGATTGTCCCCGTACCGTGACCTGCTTTCTACGTGTTTACTGTTACTTACAACATACGACGTTGTCTTTTAACGTACAGGACGTGCGTCATAAAGTTTGACAGACAGACAGACAGATAGACAGACAGACGGATAGATGACAGACAGACAGAGAGAGAGTGGAAAGGACTGGCGTGTCATCTGCACGCGCAGCTGGGTTTTGGCGTCAACGTGTAATATCGTGTTATTTGTACGCAGATTGGTGACACCGGGCCCCTAGGTAGATCGACTGATCTGACTGCTTGCTTGCTTGCTTGATTGATTGATTGATTGATTGATTGATTGATTGATTGACTGACTGGCCTCGCTCAAGACGTCATCGTCATCGTGCATCGTCACATATCCACTGGGAGCTGTGGAAGGTGGAGGTCGGGGGATGCGTGCTGGTTGGAGCAGCCAGACGGTATTTTGTTTGTTTTCTGGGCAGAGAAGTTTCTGGATCGAATGGGGGGAGGAAGGGGGAAGAAGAAGAAGAAGAAGAAGAAGAAGGAGTAGTAGTAGAAGAAGAAGAAGAAAAAAGCGAGCGTGCGTCTGTCTGTCCGGGGGATCGGCTCGCTGTCACCCTATTGTCCTGCCGTGGCAAAGTGGGCGGATAACAGTGTGTCTCCCTCTGCCCAATGGCAGGCACGACTCTCATGAGAGCGGAGAAAGGCACTTTTCTGCCATGCAAAACCCCTAAAAAACCATCATCATTCCGGCTCGGCGAGCACACTCAGCGAAGCCTCCGCCGCCGAGAGATGACAGAGGCGATCCGCGCTCCCGCAGCACACTGACGGACGGCCCGGCAGCCAGGCGCTGCGTCACGCCAGCCACACGCAGCACACGCGCTGCGCCCCGCCGCCGCCGCTTCTTCTTCTGCCGCCGCCGCCGCCGCCGCCGCTTCTTCTTCTCCTCCTCCTCCTCCTCTCCCGGTTTTTTTTTTTCTTCTTCTTTTGCGCAAAAGGGACCGTAAAGCGCGAGGAATTAAAGGAGTTTCTTCTTCCCCGGTTCTCCTTCTGCCTCGCTCGGGAAGTGGCCGCTTGCTCCATGTCATCATGATCCTCTTCTCGTCGCGCAGTGTCCTGCTGTCAGTCTACTACCCGCAGATCTTCCTCATCCTCACCAGCGGCAGCTACCTGTAAGTTGACCCGATCACCGGGCTCGCTAATTAACTCCAGTCCGTCTGTGTGCGTGTGTGTGTGTGTGTGTGTGTGTGCGCGCGTGTGCGTACGTGTGCGCGCGTGTCTGCGCGCTCGTCACTACACCGGCGCTTGAACGGATGCGCGGATTTTCTCGTTTTGTCGGCGCCGCTTTGACGGGACGCGTCCTCTTCGGGGGGTTTCGCCCCCCTGGCGGACAGGAGCCCCGGCGGGTACAGCGGTCCGCGCCACGGCGCACCCGGGGAAGCGGATTCGGAGGGAAGACGTCGTCCAGCCGGGCGTTATTCCCGAACGCACGAGCGGGCGCGCGTACACACGCCCGTAGAGGACGGCTCGCGCTGCTCCAGGCGAGGACCGCCGGACTCCGCGGGAGCCGCAAGACCACCGACACCCCTCCTCGCCTCCTCGTGGCTTTTACACACTCGGCGTGTGCGGACGGGGCAGCATCGCCGGGGACGTGCCCACGGCTCCACGTGGGTCGGAGCTCCCGCAGCGCGGGTGTGCACGTCGCGCAAGGTGGATGTCGGGTTAGGCTGCAGCGTCCCCGGTAAGAAGTAGACTTAATTGGCTTAATTGGTTACGGGTGACAACACACGCCAACAGAAGTCAGAGGGGGGAACCAAAGAGAGAGCGTTTCTAGTAACCGGGGCATGCTTTCCTTCGGCCACGGAGTGGCAGAGATGTTCCAGACAACCAGGCTGCGGGATCCTGGTTCCAGACAACCCGGCTGCGGGATCCTGGTTCCAGACAACCCGGCTGCGGGATCCTGGTTCCAGACAACCCGGCTGCGGGATCCTGGTTCCAGACAACCCGGCTGCGGAGTCCAGGTTCCAGACAACCCGGCTGCGGGGCCCAGGTTCCAGACAACCGGGCTGCGGGATCCTGGTTCCAGATAACCCGGCTGCGGGATCCAGGTTCCAGACAACCGGGCTGCGGGATTCTATTCTGTCGCTTTGTGTGAAGAACGCGGAGTCCAGTGGCGGCTGCTCCTAAAAAAAAATTTTTTTGGGGGGGGGGGGCCATTTACCTGGGCGCAGCACACCTGACAGCTGCTTTAGTGTCCACACAGTCACGGAGTGATTAACAAGGACAATGTAGCCTATAGACTTCATCAGGGTTGGTAGACGGTGGATGATTGACAGGCGAGACGAGGCGTTATGGTGGGTGTGAACATGATTGACAGCCACGAGAATCGTCCCGTCACATTAGATCAAAAAACATTAAAACAATACCAACTCACCGCCAGTAAAAGTGGGCGTGTCTGGGGCGGCACAGAACTGCGCCCCCTGGGAAATCAGATAGCAGCCTCAGGTCACCTGCTCGCCACAGGTTCGAGGCTTCCACAAGGTATGGTTTGGCCGGCGCCCCTCACCCAGGAAAGTATATGTATTCAGACAGGAACCACCCAAACACCATTTGAACCAATACTTAACGCTGCTGACAGGCGCTCACAGACTGACAACACTTTTACGTCATCATTATTATATTATTACGTAATAATATAAATTATATTTAACATGTTGAAGTAGATTTTCCTCTTAGTGATGTTTGAGGGGGGCGGCGCCCAGCGTCCTGTACTGGCCAGCCGCCACTGCTGCACAGACAGCTTCCTTCTTTTTGGAAAGGGGGGGGGTCACCTGTCAGAACCTGTGCGGGATTAAGGGTTTGTGCGTGACGTCACCATCACGTATATTTCGGGACCTTTCTTCCTTACGACGCGCACGTGGAGGCGCGCGGCGTTAAAAAGTCGGCCTGCAGTGACTGACGCCGTTCCGGCTTCGTGGG
>NC_079216.1:5387821-5420123 GCF_029633865.1 Lampris incognitus | reverse complement strand
ACGGCAAAAGGAAGTGGAGGTGGTCCCCGGCTGCTGCAGCTGCCCCCTGCTCCTGTACAACAGGACGGGTTCCATGCAGAGCATGAGTCCATTGTGACAAATAAAGTGTCTTCTATTCTGTTCTGTTCTGTTCTGTTCTGTTCTGTTCTGTTCGGTTCTGTTCTGTTCCGTTCTGTTCTGTTGAGCTTTATATGAGTGTTTGGTCCGTGAGACTGGGCTGCTGAGGAGACTGGTGCTAGACACGGGTCTGTGACTGGTTTTCATCATGGTTTCTGAAGCAGGTTTAAGCTGTCCAGTGCTGTAGACGGGTAGGGGGACGAGGGGAGGGGGTTACTGGTCTGGGATGTGAGAGCTCCCATTCGGTACCGTCGTGTCCCACCGGGTCACTGTGGAAGACCACAGACTCCACAGTTTCCAGTCCGGGAATGTGGAAAAGCGGGTCCATGTCAGTGTTTATTCACTCGGCACCTTATTGTCAGAGCGCCATCCGCTCCGCCTGCCGCCGGTGCCACCAGTTTCCAGCGTTTGTCGCTCGTGATTGAGGATGCAACCGCCTGTCTGCAGCCCGGTCCACGTGCCCGCGCGTGCGCTGCAGGCCGCCTCAGCATGGCATATGAAATCATGGAATACCACCCCTCTGCAGAGAATGTTCCAATCCCTTCCCCGAATCTGCAGAATTCCCACATCATCATAATCAAGTGCAAGGGGAAAGCTATCCGCGTTCCGCTCCCATTGAAGTTTTTCATTCAAATCCCCCAAATTATGATCACTAAACCCCCCCACCCCCACCCCCCGCTCCCTCGTCCAGCCTTAGTTCTCGGATTGGCGGAGGAGATGGCCGCTGTTTTTTTTCTTTTTCTTTTCTCCTTCTTCTTCTTCTTCTTCTTTTTTTTCTTCTGGAGCTAAAGATCAGCCAACCGCAAGGCTGATGCCTCCTCCCTGCCCCGGCTGCAGCCTCCCGATGCTGCGGCATTACATTAGCTTTCCAACACAGCACACATTTAACAGCCCAGTTATTGAGCATTTACGGAGCCCTCGAATATCTTGATTCGGGGGGGGGGGCGGGATTGGGTTTCAGAAAGGGGGCGGTCGCTTGGCACCACTACCTCCTTCCTCCTGTAAAGCCCCGCACGTTTGAGCCCTGCGGAAGAGAAGATGGCCGCCCGCTGGCAAGGCCTCCGCCGCTTGACACTCGACCGAAGAGCGGTTTTAGGGGGCCGATGGATTGGTGGAAAGAAACAAAAAAGAAAAGAAGAAGAAGAAGCGGATGGAGCCTGCTCCATCTGCTCCCCGCCCCTCCACGGTCTCGGCTCTCCTCTCTTGCTCCAACTGACAAATTGGAGAACAACTCCATAAACACGCAGAGATTTGAACCTGGCAATTTAGGCGTAATTGTGTTTCCTCTGCAAAAGTAGACCCCCCCCCCCCCGTGCCTCGCTATAGTGTTGGCACACTTCGGTACCTTGAGTTGGTGAAATGTGGAGTTAATTATCCCGCGCTAACAGGGGTGGGTGCTGCGGGGCGGCACGCTGCAGCCTACTAAGGGGTAATAACAGAATCAGAGCAGGGATCCGCCAGCGGGGCAGGAGGGGAGGGCACCGGCACACTGGCACAGCGAGCGGGGCTGATCCTGTAACGGTTACCCCGGGCCGCTGCACGGCACGAATCACTCCGCATTCACCGCCGCTCCACAACTCCACCCGCGAGCCACCGCTCCTCCGCCCTGTGTCGCGAGCATGCCGAGCACGTAGCGAGGAGTGTGCTCCGAGCTCCGTGTGGAGTACTTTCTGAAACGTTCATTTCGTGCAACACGACCCCCCCCCCTCAACTACAGGACTCTCGACCCCCTCAACCTACAGGACCCCCGGCCCACCTCAACCTACAGGACCCCCGGCCCACCTCAACCTACAGGACCCCCGGACCCCCTCAACCTACAGGACCCCCGGCCCACCTCAACCTACAGGACTCTCGACCCCCTCAACCTAGAGGACCCTCGGCCCACCTCAACTTACAGGACCCCCGGACCCCCTCAACCTACAGGACTCTCGACCCCCTCAACCTACAGGACTCTCGATCCCCCTCAACCTACAGGACTCTCGACCCCCCTCAACCTACAGGACTCTCGACCCCCCTCAACCTACAGCACCCCTGGCCCCCCTCAAGCTACAGGACCCCCGGCCCACCTCAACCTACAGGATCCCCGACCCACCTCAACCTACAGGACCCCTGGACCCCATCAACCTACAGGACCCCTGGACCCCCTCAACCTACAGGACTCTCGACCCCCTCAACCTACAGCACCCCCGGCCCACCTCAACCTACAGGACCCCCAGACCCCCTCAACCTACAGGACTCTCGACCCCCTCAACCTACAGGACCCCCGGACCCCCTCAACCTACAGGACTCTCGACCCCCCTCAACCTACAGGACCCCCGGCCCACCCCAACCTACAGGACCCCCGGCCCACCTCAACTACAGGACTCTCGACCCCCTCAACCTACAGGACCCCCGGCCCACCTCAACCTACAGGACTCTCGACCCCCCTCAACCTACAGGACCCCCCCGGCCCACCTCAACCTACAGGACCCCCCCGGCCCACCTCAACCTACAGGACCCCCGGCCCACCTCAACCTACAGGACCCCCCCGACCCCCCTCAACCTACAGGACCCCCGGCCTGAACTTAAAGGCTCTTAAAGCGTGAACGGTGCACGTGGCGTCCACGATTAGCCTGAAAAAGAAACACACCTTTCAACAGCCACACTCGGGATCAAAAGACAACGTTAACTGCCCCCCCAATCACCCCCCCCCACTCCCCCCTCCGCCCGCCTCCTCGTCATAAACTGGCCCGCTCTGGTTTACTCTGTGGGACTCTCCAGCTGGTTTGTCTCTGCCCTGATCTGAGCTTCTCATCTGAAAGAGCTTACTGGTTGTGCCGCTCAGGGAAAGGCTGCAAACGTTCAATCACTGCACACACGCACACACACACACACGCACACACACACACACACATGCACACACATGCACACACACACACACACACACACGCACACGGCCGCTCACTGCAGCAGAATGGCGGCGGGCGGCGGCGCTCCTGCAGGTGAAGGTCTTGCAGGCGTCTGGGAGGAATCCTGCAGGGGTTTTACGTGGCGTTCGTCTGGCCTTCATAACGGACAGCAGCCACACACAGGCCACCAGCCCGCTCTCGAACGCACGGCCACGCGGCGTGACGTCACTGTCGAGCTAAAAAGGCTTGTTGCTTATTTGCTGGAGAGGCGGAGGGGGAATTCTGTGACCTACATTGCACCTCTCTCTCTCTCTCTCCCTCTCTCTCTCTCCCTCTCTCTCTCTCTCTCTCTCTCCCTCTCTCTCTCTCTCCCTCTCTCTCCCTCTCTCTCTCTCTCTCTCTCTCTCTCTCTCTCTCTCTCTCTCTCTCTCTCCCTCTCTCTCCCTCTCTCTCTCTCTCTCTCTCTCTCTCTGTCTTTCTCTCTGTCCCTCTCTCTGTCACAACCTCCATGTACCTATGGCCCCCCACCACCCCCACCTGCTGTGAACAGGCAATGAATCATAGCCCCCAGCCTGACTAAGTACTTCATGATTTAAGCTCTGATGGAGAGAATGAGAGATAGATAAAAAGGGAGAGGAGCAGAGGGGGGGGGGGAATGAGAGACAGATAAAGAGAGAGAGAAAATGACAGATAGATAAAGAGGGAGAGGGGCAAAGAGAGCGAGAGAGAAAATGAGAGACAGATAGAGAGAGAGAGGGAGAGAGAGAAAAGGAGAGACAGCTAAAGAGACAGAGAGAGGGAGAGGGAGAGAGGGAAAATGAGAGACAGAGAGAGAGAGAGAGAGAGAGAGAGAGAGAGAGAGAGAGAGAGAGAGAGAGAGAAAATGACAGATAGATAAAGAGGGAGAGGGGCAAAGAGAGCGAGAGAGAAAATGAGGGACAGATAGAGAGAGAGAGGGAGAGAGAGAAAAGGAGAGACAGCTAAAGAGAGAGAGAGGGAGAGGGAGAGAGGGAAAATGAGAGACAGAGATAGAGAGAGAGAGAGAGAGAGAGAGAGAGAGAGAGAGAGAGAGAGAGAGAGAGAGAGAGAAAATGAGAGGGAGAGAGAGAGAGAAAATGAGAGACAGCTAAAGAAAGAGAGAGAGAGAGGGAGAGGGAGAGAGAGAAAATGAGAGGGAGAGGGGGAGAGAGAGAGAAAATGAGAGACAGCTAAAGAAAGAGAGAGAGAGAGGGAGAGAGAGAAAATGAGAGAGAGAGGGAGAGAGCGAGAGAAAATGAGAGACAGCTAAAGAAAGAGAGAGGGAGAGGGAGAAAATGAGAGGGAGAGGGAGAGAGAGAGAGAAAATGAGAGACAGCTAAAGAAAGAGAGAGAGAGGGAGAGGGAGAGGGAGAGAGAGAAAATGAGAGAGAGAGGGAGAGAGCGAGAGAAAATGAGAGACAGCTAAAGAAAGAGAGAGAGAGGGAGAGAGAGAAAATGAGAGACAGCTAAAGAAAGAGAGAGAGGGAGAGGGAGAGAGAGAAAACGAGAGACAGATAAAGAGAGAGAGAGATGTACAGCATGACAAAGATGGTGAGAGGTGCCCTATAGTACAATGACAGTCAAGCTACTTTTACAAAAACATAAAAAAGGAAAATAGGATATTTGTTGGAATGTGGGAGATTTGTGTGTTTGTTGAAACGTGTGTGTGTGTGTGTGTGTGTGTGTGTGTGTGTGTGTGTGTGTGTGTGTGTGTGTGGTTAATAGTAACAACATCTACTCACACAGCCCTTCTCAGGCATACCAGTCTACATGCTATGCAGCGCTACATCCTGCCTGTCAGTCACAGTCGTTGCCTCGGTGACGCTACGGTCCAGTGAGATGACGTGACATGACTGCGACGCATGGGGTAGCTGTATGGGCGTGGTTCATGGATGTGTTATAACGCATCCGTGGCGTGGTTATGACAGGTTGGGATAATTGGGGTAAAAACGGGGTTGATGGAAGCCAGTTGAAAGACGCTGGAGTCGCTGGTTTGAGATCTGTTGGGGGGGGGGGGTAAGGGTACGCAAACCCGCCGAATTCCGACTTTGTGTCACACAAACTGCAGTTGATTGTTGGATGTGATCTGGTCCAGGACCACATCTGAAACCCAAACCCCCCCAAAAACGGTTTTGTGCTCACACAACTATACAACACTCTGATCTGTGTCACTTTTAACTAAGAAATAGGTACCGAGTTGGAGCGAGGTGTTGTGTGTGTGTGTGTGTGTGTGTGTGTGTGTGTGTGTGTGTGTGTGTGTGTGTGTGTGTGTGTCACTGCTGTGGCTACTTCCTGTACAGAAAGCTGAATCAGTTCATCTGGACCCAACGTTCACCGACAGAAACGTTTCCTCACTCATCTATCGCCCCTTTTCCACGACATGGTACCGGCTCAGCTCGACTGGACTCGACTCGCCTTGTTTCGTTTTCCATTACTGGGAAGTACCGGCATTTTGGTGACTGTTACCACTTTTCTGGTACCAAAAAACAAAACTGGAGCGGGTACCGAAATCAATGCAGGCCTCTGATTGGTCGAAGAAACGCGTCACCGCGTCATCAATGCGAGCGTGGGACATCGCCCGGCACTTTTAAACGGTCGAGGCGAGTTCCCGTCGACGCAGAGAACGGTCAGCTGAGCATGCTCAAGTACTCGTCGCCTCCGTTGTTTGGGTAGGTCAGGGTTAGGGCGGGGTTAGCGTTAAAGTTAGCTAATCGGAGCAGAGTAGGGGCGGGGCTTCCTAGAATCCTAGCGCCCGGATGCTACGCGGGGCGCGTGGAGGCGTGGCAGAGGCATTTCGCGCATGCTCAGTTGACCGTCCTCTGCATCGGTGGGAACTCGCCACCACCCTTTTTAAATACCGAAGCGGTGGAAGCGCAAAGGTGTCGAGTCGAGCCGGTACCATGTAGTGGAAAAGGGGCATAAGTGACCTCTTCGGTGTCAACTGACTGCAGGTGTCCCCACCCTTATAAACAGTACAGCGGCATAACGACCGGAACCAACGACCGGATCGGTTTCATACGCAGATTACCGCGGCCATTAACTAGAGTTACGGCGGCCATGTGTACTGTTCACATGGGGGAACATCGTAAGATGGCGACAGATGTACTCTTAGCCCCCCCCCCCCCGGTTCAGGGACGGTCGTTCCCTCTTCACATTAGGCGGTTTTGGACCGGAGGAACTTTTCTACAGTTCTGCGAACCGTTGGAGTAACTACCCCCGTTTTTATTGTGTCCGCACCAAAGGAAGTGGGCAGGATCGTAGTTTCTAGAACGCCGTTTCGAGGGACCCTTTTTTTCTAGTGACTACTTCCGGGTAGGCACTACGAGAGGAACCTTGAGTGACGAGTTTACGGTGATTGGCCCAGACGTACGTGTACGCTTGATTGGTCGAACACACGAGCCAATGCGGCACCGGCAACCGCCATTTTGTTTGAGTCGTGGACAGCTGGTACCGTTAGCCTTTACACACGGAACAACACGCGGACAAGCGGACCGACACTGAAGTCCAGCCTTTGTTACGCCTCTATGCAACCGCACAGTCTAAACTCTCACGTCCCCTTTCCAGCTTATTGTCATGGAAACCGAGACACACAACAAACAGCTCCAATGCCGGCCTCCTCCATCTTGTTGTTGTAGTTGTTTTGGACCACCCCCCCCCGCCTTTTCTCCCCAATTGTACTCGGCCAATTACCCCACTCTTACCCAGGGGTGCCGCCAGGGATTTTGCGCCCCTGTAAAGAATATGACTGAGCACCCTTTATTTATTTAATTAATCAAATAATTATTTGCTTATTTTCCTGACTTCTCTAAACATTAAACCGCTTCCTCTACCTTCCTCCCATGCTACCAGCTTGCCCGGCAATCCCCTCGTCCGTCTTCCTAGTTTGACAAGGTTACATATAAAATGCTCCTAACGAGAGAATGGGACACCACCACAGCCCAGACTGAACCTGCGGGCTCTTTCCTGTGGATCGCGGATCACAGAGGTCTTCGACAAGATCTGGTCATACGCCATCGGGCAATCGGGTGGGATAAGGGGGAAAACTAGTAATAAATTCATAAAAAAAAATGTGAGCGCCGTTGTGGCGCCCCCTCTGGTCTGGCGCCCTTAGACTCTTCATAACATTATACCCACTTAGGCCGCCACTGCTCTTACCTACAGCCGACTCTTATCTACTTCCCACCCGCAGACGGTAGGGACGCCCCACCAGGTCGGAGGTAACACGGGGACTCGAACCGGCGATCCCCGTGTCGGTAGGCGACGGAATAGACCGCTACGCCACCCGAACGCCCTGTTATTGTGGGTGGTGGTGGTGGTGTTGTATCGCGCGCAGAATGACGTTGGTATGCTAACCGTCAACTTACGTCACTTCAGCGCCCCCTGGCGGTGCGAATGCCAGCAGAAAAACCATCCCTTGGAGGTTCCTAGTTCTTGGGGAACCTCCCCGGTGGATAGGCTAGTTCACCTAAAAACCCCAAACCATGGGCCCGAAAGCCAACAGATGGCTTCTTTTGACTCCCCGTCCAAACCAGAATTCCTCCCTAGTCAGGGAGTCCCTACCAAAGATGTGCACATCGCCACCTGTCGCCCTCCTACAACGCGGTGACGGCGGCTACTGCCCAGTCCTCTGGGAATAGCACACGTGGCCTTTCAAGCCAGTTACTGGCCACGCCCATATTTGCACATGAAGCCGATTGTTGGTTTGGGTCGTTATGCCACTGTAGTGTTTATAAGGGTGGGCCCTGTGATGGCCTGGCGGCCTGTCCAGGGTGTCTTCCCGCCTGCCGCCCAATGGCTGCTGGGATAGGCCCCAGCCTCCTCACCACCCTGAGAGCAGGATAATGGATGGATGGATGTTTATAAGGGTGGGGACACCTGCAGTCAGTTGAGACTGAAGAGCTCCCTTATGGCGTTTACACAGAGATCGCACAATAACGGCATAACGAAGACTCTGGTCTTCATGAAGACCAGAGTCTTCATGAAGACTCTGGTCTTCATGAAGACTCTGGTCTTCACGCCGGCTTTGTTTTTTTTACACCCAACCAAACAAAGGTAGTATACTCACATCCGGTCACGTGTGTGATTTCACATTAGCCTGCCGGAGTTCCACAAGCAGAGGCGTCAGCACATGTACCAGAACAGCATGGGCCCTCCCGTCCTGCTGGCTGTCCCCTTTACACACACACACACACAGACACACACAGACACACACACACACACACACACACACAAGGGTTAGTCAGGTCATCTGGACACAACATTTACTGAGAGGAATCTTTCATCATCATCTGAGTGACCTCTTCAGTCTCACCTGACTGCAGGTACCCCCACCCTTATAAACAATACAGTGACTGCAGGTACCCCACCCTTATAAACAATACAGTGACTGCAGGTACCCCACCCTTATAAACAATACAGTGACTGCAGGTACCCCACCCTTATAAACAATACAGTGACTGCAGGTACCCCCACCCTTATCAACAATACAGTGACTGCAGGTACCCCACCCTTATAAACAATACAGTGACTGCAGGTACCCCACCCTTATAAACAATACAGTGACTGCAGGTACCCCACCCTTATAAACAATACACTTACTTTAGGTGTCCCCACCCTTATAAACAATACAGTGACTGCAGGTACCCCCACCCTTATCAACAATACAGAGGCATAACGACCAAACCAACCATCAGTTTCATATGCAAATGACTGTGACCACTAACTAGAGTCACAGTGGTCATGGGTACTAGTCGCAGAGGATCGGGGAGTAGTTGCAAGCTGGACGGCACGACACAGGAGAGCTAACGCGTCAGACCAGGACTCCACATCTACAGGCCAGTGGCCACCTTTCAAGGATGAGGATGTGCACACGCTTGATAGGCAGGAACGCTGGTTTGAACGGGGAGTCAAACAGGCCATCTATGTGAAGAGGGCGCGACCATCCCTGACCCCCTGACCCCGGGGGAGGGGGGGGGGCCTAAGCGTAATCTGTCGCCATCATAACAATTCTGGAAACACGTGTGCCAGTGCGGCTGTCATTATCCAGAGGTGTTGTTGTAATGTATTGGCCGGTGTCGTGGAGCCGGGCAGGGATGCGTGCACTTATGCAATGCCGCTGATGAGACATTGGCCCGTTCGGTGCGTTTATTCAGCTGAGACTCGCTGCCGAACATCAGCGCCGCAGAACACCGTTGTTGACGGTGTTGTTGAGTTAAAACCAACGCTGGCAAAACCACCCACCGTGAGTAGACTTAGTGTGGAAGGTCACGACAAACCGACCAGAACCAGACATAGCTTTACCACTAAGGATGGCCTCCACTTATATCCCCGGTTTAAAGAGTGGATAATGATTGCAGGAGGGGAAAAAAAAAAAAAAAAGCACAGAGGATGAGGTTGATTTGTTTTGGCTGTAGGGTAGCATCTTGGATTCCTTATCCCTCTCAAAAGTTGAACCAACAGAGGATTGTGTTTGAAGAACTTGGAGTGCGTTTGTGTTTGGTTGCCACGCGTCAGTGACAATGGATGCACTGTATTTCAGCTCTTAGTGTTTCTAAATATCCTGCAGAACTGCACACAGTGAGTGCATTGTGTTCCTATGACAGTAGGGATATCAACGCTCAGCCCCAAATTGATTAGATCAGCGATGATTTTGCATGCATGGTTTTGGCTCTGGTTCCAGAGGGACTGCGGTGGTGGTCGAGTTTTTCCCGAAACTGCAGTTTGTCCTCTTTGGTCTTTCTTATTTATTTATTTATTTCTTCTTTATTTTTGGCCACTGTGAGTTTCAGAGACAATTTAAGAGTAACACAAGCTGTCAGTGCAAATCACCTGGACTGATTTCGCTATTAGAGATGATAGAAGCTGGAGTAAAGTTTGTTACACATGGATTTCATTACGGCCACGCCACTAATGAGACAAAATTGTCGACAGTAATAACACTGACGTGCATTATTATTCGTTACATTATCGGTCACTAATTGTGGCTGGTGATATACTGGTAAATACAATGTTTAGGGCTGTCAATTGATTAAAAAAAAACAACTAATTCACTGCACAATTTGGTGTGATTAATCTCGATTTCATCGCTTTTTTTCCTCTTAAGACTGAGGCTTGTAATGATGGATATTTAGATGTAAAATCGTGGAATTCATGTGAAATCTACACAAAGGAAGTGTATTTAAATTCAAAGCTTCTTTTTAACTTTGAACACAGATTCTCTCTGTGAACTACAGATCTCCAATAATAATAATAATAATAATAATAATAATAACAAAACCCAGGCCTGTATGTTCAAGTGCCAGTTGAATTTCAAAATCATCAGGGCTATTAAAAGTAGATATCAGATTAGAAGGCAATAACTTCTTGTCTGCACTGATATAAATGACATGTGTTCCATGTTCAAGTGCCAGCTGAATTTAACGTGTCGTGAATTCACAACGTTCACTGCGTGTTCACTGGAACGACCGAGGCGGTCATTTTGACCGTTCTGTATTTTCATAGTTCAATAACTTTGTGAAAGAGAAAGACACAGACCTGCCACTCCCTGAATGCTGCTAAAATTGCATATATTTGCACTAAAATTAGTTTTAGATCAATTGCACAAAAAAGTTAAGATAAGCTTTACCTAAAAAGACCATGAGCGGTCAAAATGACCGCGTGTAATTTGTGCGTGGTCGTGCGCGTCATGTGAATATTTATGACGTGTGTTGGTGGCGTCATTTCCTTGGTGAAGTTCATTGCTCTGCCCTAGAAACACACTAGCGTCCTCCAGTGCAGAGAAATAGTCTCAACTTGATGTGTGATGATGTCCAACATGTCTGGTTACAGACGCACCATGACTACCACCGAGGCGCTGCAGGATTTACAGGCGTTGGCCAGCGGCCATTTTAAACTGTTTGAAAAACAGAATTAAAGTTGTTAAAATGTTAATTTTGGTGTCAGTTAGTTTCCTAACAGACATACAAACACATGTGATGCATTAATATCTCAGCTGGGTATTATCTTGACACAATATGGTCGGAGTGAAATCCCGGTCGTTCTAGTGTTATGTGATCATCACAGAAGCCCATATGCGCCCCAGTGGCACAGCACAGTCGACTGGCTGCTGTTCTCCGTGAGGGGATGTGGACTGGGAACAAATAAAGGCCCCGGACATACTTTCTGCGTCCGCGAGCAGCTGTAGACTTGCACCGGTCCCGCGGATGTGCACATGGTTCCATTCATACTCCAAGTGAGGGTCCGTGTCAGTCTGGCGTGCCATGCATGTGCATTTCCCAATCCCCACTCCAGCGAGGAGCAAAGGAGGGGAGGAAGACAGCTCTCAGCGCACAACCGAATCTGCCCATATCAATCAGACGGAACATCCAGTACCAGGAGTGTAGCACAAAACTTCTGGGCCCTATACATAAGCAGTCTCTGTGGGCCCCATTTCCCTATCATAGCGTTCCTCTTTAGCTAGTTAGCTAGCCATCTTTCCCTTAAAAGCTCCTCGCTCACCTTTCTTTTGGAAGAAACTACTCAACAGTTGTTTTTCCCCTCTCCCTTTCCTTTTCTTTTCTGGAAGCCAGATTTTGCTTTCTTTGGGAAAGACATGACTCTGTGCTTGTGCTTGTACCAGCAGTCACTCGCGACAGGACCAGAAGAGCTGCACTGAGAGATGCTGGTGAGGGGCGGACTAAACTATTTTGCACCTTTTGTAAAGGGTCAGAGGGGCCCCAGAGAGGGGCCTCAGAGAGCCTCCACTATTTTCTTTAAGTCCCTCAATTAGTTAGAAATAAAAATATGCAAACCTAAACAAACTTCTAATTCCAGGTTTCCCGAGCGCCCCCCCCCTTTCTGGGCCCTGGTAGGTCCCCCCCCCCACTACGACACCGCTGCCCAGTAGAGTGAGTCAGAGGAAAACAGGAGACATCCCGCAAATAAATACGAACAAAAGAACAGGGGGACGACCAAGAAGCTGCAGCACAAATGTCTTCCGCTGTCATCCCTCCGTGTGCAACCGTGGAAGATAAAACCCCCGTGTGCTCTATCACAGTGGTTCTCCACCTTTTTGGGGTCCTGGACCCCCTGCGTATTTTTGATCTACCCTGAGGACCCCTCCACCTGATCTTGGGGGAGGGGGGTTGCAATTTGATAGAAACAGTAGAAACTGCATTTTAAATGGCATTATAGCATTTATTCACTCTTTGGGGCAAAAATAAGAGCTTTCCGTTGTAACTTAGATATAGTTAACAAAACAGAATTCTTATGCAGTAACTTTCAGATATATTTAACAAGACAGAATATGTATTCAGTAACTTTCAGATATATGTAACAAAACAGAATATCTATTCAGTAACTTTCAGATATATGTAACAAAACAGAATATGTATTCAGTAACTTTCAGATATATGTAACAAAACAGAATATGTATTCAGTAACTTTCAGATATATGTAACAAAACAGAATATGTATTCAGTAACTTTCAGATATATGTAACAAAACAGAATATCTATTCAGTAACTTTCAGATATATGTAACAAAACAGAATATGTATTCAGTAACTTTCAGATATATGTAACAACACAGAATATGTATTCAGTAACTTTCAGATATATGTAACAAAACAGAATATGTATTCAGTAACTTTCAGATATATGTAACAACAGAATTCTTATGCAGTAACTTTTAACAATGCAAACGGGAGCGAGATCTCTTATTAAAATACAATAAATTACACTTGTGAAACAGATGTAATTAGAGAAAAAAGTCCTGTTACCCTTTATAGTTTAGGTAGATAAAGGTCTCAGTCACATTTGAGTAAAATAATCCTATTTCTATAAATGCCATAGGATCTTTTTTTTTTAAGATATTTTATTTTCACGGACCCCTTGCAATTACACCACGGACTAGTCCGTGGACCCCCGGTTGAGAACTACTGCTCTATCACACGCCTTCTCGGGCGTTAGCATTAGCATTAGCGTTAGAAAACGAACCTTCGCTTTTCTAAACCCACCGTGTTTCCAGCACCTGCACCGTGAATCGTACATTAACTTGGTGGACTCCGTTTCGTTCTGGTCTGGTCTTTCTGAACTATACAGGACGGACGGTTAATGCGCTCGAACTTGCTTACGGTTGACTTCATTAGCGTCACGGTTCCGCCATTACAGCTCTAGGCAGGCTTCCGCTCGTAGTGTGTCACACTCAAACTGGTCCCCGGAACAACAAACTCGGAACGACGATACCGTTTATTGTTAGAGACTCCCGCAGAGTCCGGTACTCCAAACCGGAAGCTGATAACGACGAGATGGTTTATCCAAACTGTAGAGGAGCTCAAGCAGGAGTCGTGACAACTTCCTCTTTCGGCTACACAACGTGCACCGTTTATTCCTTCCGCCATTACAACGACAACCAAAAACCCGTGCGGCGGAAGTGCGTCACTGTAAACCCGAACCGAGGAAACAGCAGCTGTAAACTAACGTTCCAACGTGCACCGTTTATTCCTTCCGCCATTACAACGACAACCAAAAACCCGTGCGGCGGAAGTGCGTCACTGTAAACCCGAACCGAGGAAACAGCAGCAGTAAACTAACGTTCCTACCGGCTCAATAAGGGGAATTATGGAGCCCCATAACCGCTACAAAGCTGTCTTTCTTTTCCACAAAGTGAGAGGAAACACACGAATGGAGGTGTGCATTTTCACCCGCCGAACGTTTTCAGCGAGCTATCTATCCTGAAAGGACACTGTCGTCGTAAAAACAGAAAGGGAAAAGCAAGCCAGACATGAAGCCAGGTGAAAAGGAAAATGTCCCGGTTAAACATCAACTACAGGGCAAACATTCCTTCCTTGACGGCGTATAAGTCAAGGGAAGCGGTCAGCGGAGAAGCCGCGGCTCCTGCTGGAGTCGGCTCCATAAATTAGTCAAGGGAAAGAGGAGTGACTTGGTAATGCAGGTTACACCCTCCCTCCACTGAACTGCAAGTACTTGGGATTTAAAAAGAGAAATGGTAACACTTTAGTATGGGGAACGTAGTCACCATTAATTAGGTGCTTATTAGCATGCAAATTAGCAACATACTGGCTCTTAATTGGTCATTATTACGTAATCATTAATGCCTTATTCTGAATGGCCTTATTATACAACCAGTAAGCCATTAACTATGAGTTTTCCCTCTATAACCTCAGAAGTATTGCTTATTAGTAGTACCATCTCAATATGCTTTGCTTAGTATGGCCTTTATAAGGTGGTAGTACCACAAGAAGAGTTATTCTCCCTTACTAACACTTAATGAATATGCTCTGTTCTTACATAACAACACACAAAACTACAAGTGTTCATAGTGTTAAATTACTCTAAATTAAGTTTTTGTTACTTAGAATATGTTCCCCATACTAAAGTGACATCTTGATCATTACTAATTCACTAGTAATTAAGTTTTTGTTACTTAGAATATGTTCCCCATACTAAAGCGACAGCTTGATCATTACTAATTCACTAGTAATTACGTTTTTTTACTTAGAATATGTTCCCCATACTAAAGTGACATCTTTATCATTACTAATTCACTAGTAATTAAGTTTTTGTTACTTAGAATATGTTCCCCACACTAAAGTGACATCTTGATCATTACTAATTCACTAGTAATTAAGTTTTTGTTACTTAGAATATGTTCCCCATACTAAAGTGACATCTTGATCATTACTAATTCACTAGTAATTACGTTTTTTTACTTAGAATATGTTCCCCATACTAAAGTGACATCTTTATCATTACTAATTCACTAGTAATTAAGTTTTTGTTACTTAGAATATGTTCCCCACACTAAAGTGACATCTTGATCATTACTAATTCACTAGTAATTAAGTTTTTGTTACTTAGAATATGTTCCCCATACTAAAGTGACATCTTGATCATTACTAATTCACTAGTAATTAAGTTTTTTTACTTAGAATATGTTCCCCATACTAAAGTGACATCTTGATCATTACTAATTCACTAGTAATGAAGTTTTTGTTACTTAGAATATGTTCCCCATACTAAAGCCACATCTTGATCATTACTAATTCACTAGTAATTAAGTGTTTGTTACTTAGAATATGTTCCCCATACTAAAGCCACATCTTGATCATTACTAATTCACTAGTAATTAAGTTTTTGTTACTTAGAATATGTTCCCCATACTAAAGTGACATCTTGATCATTACTAATTCACTAGTAATTAAGTTTTTGTTACTTAGAATATGTTCCCCATACTAAAGCGACATCTTGATCATTACTAATTCACTAGTAATTAAGTTTTTTTACTTAGAATATGTTCCCCATACTAAAGTGACATCTTGATCATTACTAATTCACTAATAATTAAGTTTTTTTATGTTCCCCATACTAAAGTGTTACCAAAAATATATATATATTATATTTAAAGGGTTATCATGACCGGGGGAGTCAGACTTCATAATTAAAAAAAAACGTTTGCTAAAAGAAAAAGGAATGTATGTAAAAGACCAGCGACAGGTTTCTCTGGTTATACAGAAATGGAGGCATGTGTTCTACCCAGACCTGCCACGGCAACGACTGTCAGAAGCTGCTTAATCAAAACGGGACTTTTTCATGCGGAGACTTGGACACCAGTCACCAACCAATCACTTCCCTTTGTTTCGCCATTAACCCTTGTGTTGTCCACACCTTCTGTGTCCTGCCCTTGCCTTAAGGGTCATTTATGACCCGCCTTCATTAAACCTCTAAATTATCCATCCACCCATCCGTTATCCAAACCGCTCATCCTTACTCGGGGGTGCAGGGATGCTGGAGTCTGTCCCAGCGGTCACTGGGCGGCAGGCGGGGACGCGCCCTGGACAGGCCGCCAGGCCATAGCAACCTAATTTAATTGTAAACCCAAATCTGTTTTGCACAAGCTGTCATCCATCACAGACTATCTGGGTTTTCCCTCTTCACGGTGCAGAAATGCTCTATTTAATCAGTGGACACCACTCGTTTTTATAGGGTCACACATGACCCCGGGCACGTCTTAGGGTCGAACCCGTGACCCGAAGACAAGCTCAGTACCCTGCTGGTGAACAGCTTTCACGGAAATATGAGCAAAAAGTCTCCCACTTTACCTAATGTTGGGGTCCCTCTAGGAAAAGTCACCACATTTCAGGTTGATAAAACGTAATTTCTCTGCCGTTAAACACCGCCGTGCGCCACTTCGGCCCGTAGGACAACAGAACGAATTAACTCCTTCCTGCCGGCTTTGCACCCCGCTCGAGTCGATCGCACCTATCAGCTCAGATATGTTATCGTGCGGCTGACTCGGTGGTCCCGTCCGGATAGAAGCTGGCGGTTGCTGCCATAAAGGAGGGGGGGGGGGCGTATCTCGGCCGGCATCACTGACAGATAGGGTATCTCTGTTGATTTTAGGGTGCCTCTTAACGTGCGGGCCCCGTGGAGAAGCCCGTGCAGGATCGCTGGCCCGGCGGGAAACGTGTAGGTGAAGGCATGGAAATGACGCGTGCGCTGTGCCGGGTTTGGACTGGTGTCAGATTAAAAAAAAAAAAAGGCCAATTTTTTGACTCGTCATCATGTGGGCAGGTCTGACCCCCCCCCCCCCCAACTCCCTGTCAGGTCAAAGAAAACAGAGAGGCTGTGTGTGTGTGTGTGTGTGTGTGTGTGTTACAGAAAAAAGGCGTAGGATCTTTCCACTTACTTTCATCAGATAGGGGAGTCTGGTGCCGTGTTGTTGGACAGTGTGTGGGCTGAGGTCCCCATCGGTTTGGTAAAGGTCATCTCTCTCTCTCTCTCTCTCTCTCTCTCTCTCACAGCCCACAGCATGTGCCGGTATCTAGTGTGGGCCCCCACCTCTTACATGACCAAACACCCCCCCCCCCACACCCCTCTGCTTGTTCATTCATCAGCTCGGCAGTCTGTCTCAGACAGTGCGGGGGTGTGGAGAGCCAGGGGCCCTCTCTCTCTCCGTCTTTCTCTTTCTGTCTGTCTGTCTCTCTCGCTCTCTCTGTCCGTCTGTCGCTCTCTTTCTGTCTGTCTGTCGCTCTCTTTCTGTCTGTCTGTCGCTCTCTTTCTGTCTGTCTGTCGCTCTCTTTCTGTCTGTCTGTCGCTCTCTTTCTGTCTGTCTGTCGCTCTCTGTCTGTCTGTCTCTCTCTCCCCTTCTCTCTGTCTGTCTGTCTCTCTCTATCTGTCTGTCTCTCTCTCCCCTTCTCTCTGTCTGTCTGTCTCTCTCTATCTGTCTGTCTCTCTCTCCCCTTCTCTCTGTCTGTCTGTCGCTCGCTCTCTTTCTGTCTGTCGCTCTCTCTCTGTCTGTCTGTCGCTCTCTTTCTGTCTGTCTGTCTCTCGCTCTCTCTGTCCGTCTGTCGCTCTCTGTCCGTCTGTCTCTCTCTATCTGTCTGTCTCTCTCTCCCCTTCTCTCTCTCTGTCTGTCTGTCGCTCTCTTTCTGTCTGTCTGTCGCTCTCTGTCCGTCTGTCGCTCTCTTTCTGTCTGTCTGTCTGTCGCTCTCTTTCTGTCTGTCTGTCGCTCTCTGTCCGTCTGTCGCTCTCTTTCTGTCTGTCTGTCTCTCGCTCTCTCTGTCCGTCTGTCGCTCTCTTTCTGTCCGTCTGTCGCTCTCTTTCTGTCTGTCTCTCTCTCCCCTTCTCTCTGTCTGTCTGTCTCTCTTTCTCTCTATGTCTCTGACACGACCTCTCCATTTCTGTCCTTGTCACGCTCCTTTTTTTCTGTCTCTCTCTCCGTGTCCTCATCTGCCTCTGTCATCGCCCCCTCGCTCGTTTTCATGTGTTTTACTGGCACGCCAAAACTGACATATTTAGTGTTAAAGCGTTACAATACATCTGTTGGTAACAACAACAAAAACAAAAAACACAAAAAGGTACTGTCCGCTTAACATTTGTATCATGGAAAAAGAGACAAACTCTTTTTCCCCTTCTCTCCCTCTCTCTCTCTCTCTCTCTCTCTCTCTCTCTCTCCTGCTGTCTCTGTGTTCCTTCCCTCACTTTTCTCCCCCTCTCTCTCCCCCTCTCTATTTGACTCATCCCCGTCTCCCTCTGTCCCGTCTCCCTCTCCTCTCTCTCTCTCCCACCCCCGGCTGACTGACTGTCTGCTGACGTGGTTCTGGGGTCGTCCCGGGCCCCGGCCTCGGGCCCTTGGCTCTCGGCAGTTCACCCCTCTCTCCCCCCCCCCCGGTTCCCTCGCCACAGCGCGGCGTTATCGGTGGGATCTGCGTCTGTCTGTGTCCGCCGGCACCGCTAGACGCGGGGGGAAACAGGATGCTGGAGGATCAGCTGTAATCTCACCCAGCGCTTTGTTCCGCACAATCCCAGGCCGACCACTGTATTCTCTACTGGCAGGGCGGCCGCTGGACATTTACATGTGCCAACAATCACACCGCCACGGAGCGGCCGAGAGGGAGAGAGTGAGACAGGAAGTTGTTGAAGAGCTTTAAGCTTCATTGAGAGTTTGATGAATATCAATGAATATGGAAATGTTAGGTTTGGCTTTTCCCCCTTTGTTATGAGAGTGGAGAACATGTCATCAGCGGCTTATTCGACCCTCTGATTATAGACATGACGATCACGACGTCTCTCCATCGTATGACCCGGGGTGTGTGTGTGTGTGTGTGTGTGAGATGCATATCTCACTTCATGTTGTTTCACCCAAGATGAAACAAAATCACAGAACGTGACTGAAACGGAGAGAAAAAAAGAGACTCTACCCGCTGTCCCGGGGTGAACTCGTGATGCGCTGGGGGTCGTGGGTGCAGCGCTGGGGGTCGTGGGTGCAGCGGATGCCGGTGTCTCGCAGACGGCCCGCGCTGCTGGAGCTGCAGCAGGTGAGGTCCTGATCCGATCTGGGTTTTATTAGGATGAAAGGAAGGTGGGGTAACAAGGCTCTGTGCCTGTTTTAGCAAGTCCCAGTACTCAGTGAGAAAACACTTTATCTCCACCCTGCCGGGGGGCAGTAGGGTAATGTGTGTGTTGGCGGGAGGGGAGGGGGGGGGGGGTGGATGCCTTTTAGGTTTTTTTTCCCTGTGCCAGCCCAGTCTTCCCTGCCTCTGAGGCGGCTTTCTCGGGATTCTCGGCGTTTAATACCCTCATAATTGTTTTTCGGCTTTAACTGCTGAAAGCTCTCTTATGAATCAGGGAGGCTGCAGCGAGCAGCCCTGCCAAAGCGTGTCTACACCCCCACCCCCGCCCCCCACCCCTGATACCAGTTCGTACAGTCTAGTTCTGGTAAAACAATATTATTTTATTGTACAGGAACACGGCTGCGCTAATTCCTCCCGCTGCAAACCTCACAGACCACAGTTTTGTCTATAATTTGCCGGGAGCATATGTTCATAGCAACGGTACATAAAGCGGAACGGAAAACAGTAGTAGCGAGCGCATTAGTCTGTTCACAGACGGCACACAAAAGCTAAGGGCTTTTCCGACGACCTGCCCCGGCTGTTTTTATCCGCGGGTCCCTGGAAACAGACTTCCAGTCTGGGGTGCCGCAAACCCTGCCCAGGTTACAGCCCGCTCCCGAAGGCCGGTCCTTTTCTGAAGCGTGTCCCTTTTTTTTACGCTGCGCATGCTTTTTGGTGCATGGGGTAACGTACGTTGCAAGCTGCACTAGGCAACACGGGCATTTGAATGCAAATCCTTCCGCCTCTCTGTGTGCAGCCTCGTATCCCTCCGCATGGATCTGCAGCCCCTTAACACTCCCACAGCTTCTCGCCATCTTGAAAAAGCCTCTCCGGAGTGGACCCTCGTCTGAGCTCTTTTTATTTGGCGCTTTCTTTGTCTCGCTCTTCTCCTCCAAGGTCTCCCTTCTTTTGGCCATTGTTTCGGCCTCCTTGCACCGGGTACCAGTCTTTCAGAATCCATCTTACCCATGACTTACAAGGCTTTACACAGCCAGGTGCTGGAGTACATCAGTGAACCCCCCCCCTTTTTCTCCTCAATTGTACTTGGCCAATTTCCCCACTCTTCCGAGCTGTCCCGGTCTCTGCTTCACCCCCTCTGCCGATCCAGGGAGGTGCTGCAGACTACCACATGCCTCCTCCCATACATGTGGAGTCGCCAGCCGCTTCTTTTCACCTGACAGTGAGGAGTTTCACCAGGGGGACGTAGCGCACAGGAGGATCACGCTATTCCCCCCAGTTTCCCCCCCGAACAGGCGCCCTGACCGACCAGAGAAGGTGCTAGTGCAGCAACCAGGGCACATACCCACATCCGGCTTCCCACCCACAGACACGGCCAATTGTGTCTGTAGGGACGCCCGACCAAGTCGGGATTAGAACCGGAGAGCCCCGTGTTGGTAGGCAATGGAATAGACCGCCACGCCACCTGGACGCTCCATCAGTGAACTCTTAACTCCTAACTGTCCAAAAAGGCCACTTAGATCTGCTGGGTTAGGCCCGCTAGCTGTTGCAGACTGCAGGTTCGGGTCAAAAGGGTGACTGAGCGTTTGCTGTACTGGCACCTCAGCTTTGGAACAGTCCTGGAGTTCATATGTGAGCCGCTGACACCGCTTCTGCTTTTAAATCCTGTCTCATTTTTTACAGACTGGCCTTTTCACCCGACAACTAGTCCGGTTTGTTTACATAACGTAGCTGTTGTGCAACCACCTGATTTTAAGTTTATTTTAACAGTTTCACTTCTTCTGCTCTTTCGATGATTTATTTTAAAATTCCTTTCATATGGTATTTTAATTGTGTGCTTGTCTTCTGTTATTCCTGTGTTTTTCTTCTACATTTGTGATTGTTTTATGCCGTCTTTGGAAAGCATGTCGTGCCCCTAGCTTGAAAAGTGCTATACAAAAGAAATTATTATTACTATTATTATGATTACTATACACTGTATTAGGCAAAGGAGGTATTAGACATTTAGCACAAGCTTGACACAACTCCTGCATGTGCGCCGCCGTGCTGAACCGAGACACGCCGTACCCGCATGGGCCTTGTTTGTACAGAGTCGCTGTGATTGGCTAGTTATGTGCCAGCTAACCCTGATTGGTTGTTAGATTCAGACCGGGTCCAGCTTTTTATTAAATATTGTTCGTGACATGTTGGTGACATTAAGAATGATGGAGATGGTACCAATACGGAGAGATACGGGGATAAGAAAAGAAGTGAAAGTCAGTGTACTTACAGCACTCGTCTGGCCAGTGTTGTCATACGGAGCTGAAAGTCGGACACTGAAGAAAGCGACGGTCAACAGGATGGAGGCTGCAGAGATGTGGCTTTATCGTAGGATGCTTCCACTAAGTTGGACAGAGAAAGGAACGGATGCAAGCATCCTTCATGAATTAGGAACAAAAAGAGGACTAATGGCACATACAATGAAAAGAAAGCTATCATTCGTTGGGCATACCTGTCGTCCGGGTGGAAGTAAATTAAGGAAGACAAGCGATTTTGGGAACTACACCAGCAAAGCACGAGAGAGGCCGACCAAAAAGGCAGTGTCACGATGACGTCACAGAAAGGCTTAGTCTGAAAATATCGGAGGCAGCAAGATCAGCTCAGGACAGAGAGGACTGGAGGAGACTCGTTTGGCGAGCATGTCATCCTGACGGTGCTGGCAACCCTCGCTAACGAGGAAGCCCTGAAGAAGAAGACGTGACATGCAGTGGTGAACGTCCGCCGCTTGTACTGCAGCATTAACTGTGAGAATAAAAAAATGAAGAGCAGTGTGACGTCACACTGCTCTTCATTTTTTTCTGAACAAAAGAGTTAAAGAGCGTTGGGTAATTTTACTAGCACACAGTGTGTTTTCTATGTAAAAGTCCCAGGGAAACGGCACTGAGGACATCTGAATGAAACAGAGCAGCGGGGTGGGATTTACCGAGGGGAGGGAGACTGACTTGAGTGAGAGCCAATCACAGCCGAGCATTTTGAGCAGAGCGCGGATGTCGTTATGGTTTTGGCTAGTTTGAATTTGGTCGTCTTCTCCCGGTCTCACTCCAGTTCATTCGTTTATTGGACATTTTTGTTTTGTGTACAGCCCACAGGAGCAGGAAGGAGGACAAAACTAAGACATTTTATATTTTACAGGAAGGGAAAAACTCTCATAAACACAAAACTAAGAGAATTTTTGGTAACACTTTAGTATGGGGAACATATTCTAAGTAAAAAAACTTAATTACTAGTGAATTAGTAATGATCAAGATGTCACTTTAGTATGGGCAACATATTCTAAGTAACAAAAACTTAATTTAGAGTAATTTAACACTATGAACACTTGTAGTTTTGTGTGTTGTTATGTAAGAACAGACCATATTCATTAAGTGTTAGTAAGGGAGAATAACTCTTCTTGTTGTACTACCACCTTATAAAGGCCATACTAAGCAAAGCATATTGAGATGGTACTACTAATAAGCAATACTTCTGAGGTTATAGAGGGAAAACTCACTTACTGGTTGTATAATAAGGCCATGCAGAATAAGGCATTAATGAGTACGTAATAATGACCAATTAAGAGCCAATATGTTGCTAATTTGCATGCTAATAAGCACCTAATTCATGGTGACTATGTTCCCCATACTAAAGTGTTACCGAATTTTTCCCCCCTCTCGAACAGTGTTAAATAGATGTAAATGAGGTGTAGATAAGAGGTAACAGGAATGAAAATACATGTTTCATTTCATGGGGACCTCGTGGACCTTCACGGGACAAAAAAACAAAAACAAAAACTCTTTTACTAGGAGCAGCTTGGCTTGTAGGAAGAGTGGAAACTTCAAATCAGCCAACAGAAAATTTTTGGTTTTGGACAAGGCTAGTACGGCTGCCTGCTATACCGTCACTTTGGCCAGTAATGAAGTCTTATTGGGTTTTTGTTGGGTTTAAACCACAGGCTGTTTACTGCCCCGAAAAGGAAAAAAAAAAAAAAAAAGGAAAATCTTGTTGGCGGGTAAAATCTGAACAGTGGCAGGTGAGTTTTGGGATTTTAAAAAGGAAATTGAATGCAGCAGCCTTTCATCATTACAGCCTTGTAATATGCACAGATGTGGTGCTACATATGCAGATGGACAGAGATCGGGCTCCGGCTAAAGGCGGACCACCTCGCCGTCTGAGGACGAGCCGGCGGGCTTGAAAGGGGCTGTGGCGAGGTGGTCCGCCTTCACCCTTGGCTTTATTTGTGTGTCTCTATAACACAACTGCAGCGCTGCTGCAGAGGAATATTGCCGCTTTGAACGTTGTTTTCGGCTCCCCTTTTTATTTTGGGATTTGGATTTTTTTTTTTTTGGGGGACGCTTGTATTTCTTGCCCCCTTTTTAATGTAGGAGTTTCTGGATTTCCCAAGCAACAAACTGGTGAACAAAAGTTGTGGGGGGGAGGGGAGGGGAGGGGGAGGGAGGGGGGAGACTTGGTTCCCTGCCCAGTGTAAATGCTCTGCCGCTCGTGTAGAGACGCCAGGCCGCCAGCAGGTGACACTTTTCTCTGTTCTGGTTGGTCGTCGTCCGTCACGGATGCAGATTTGACAGAGCTGTAAAACTCTGAACTCTAAAACACAACACAACACACACACACACACACACACACACACACACACACACACACACACACGTCCTACCCACCAGTCTCTTTCTTATGCAACCGAACATGTCCTGCTCAGATGTAGCTTCTTATGCAACCTGGTCCTGCTGTGGCCCTGGGCAGTGAGTGCACGTCTAAGACAAGGCGGGCTGGGGGTGGGGGTAGGGGGTGGGGTGGGTTGGGGTGGGGGGGGGGTTGCCTTTAAAAAGCTTTCCCCTTCACTGGTTTACCAACAGACTGGGCTTGTGCGGAGATGTCACTGGATTACCCTGCTGGGCTTAGCCACTATGTGTGTGTCTTTGTGTGTGTGTGTGTGTGTGTGTGTGTGTGTGTGTGTGTGTGTGTGTGTGTGTGTGTGTGTGCACGACATGACAGAGTGACATGTAAGATGGAGAGAAAAGGGGAAGACATGCATCAAAAGTCCTGGGCTAAATTCTGTGGCTTGCACTTAAAGCTACAATCCTGATTTTTCCAAACCAGAAAACCTGCTGGAACCCGGGTTGTACTTACGGATGTAGTACTACCTGAGTTGTACTTATTGACGTAGTACTACCTGAGTTGTACTTATTGACATAGTACTACCTGAGTTGTACTTATTGACGTAGTACTACCTGAGTTGTACTTATTGACATAGTACTACCTGAGTTGTACTTATTGACATAGTACTACCTGAGTTGTACTTATTGATGTAGTACTACCTGAGTTGTACTTATTGACATAGTACTACCTGAGTTGTACTTATTGACATAGTACTACCTGAGTTGTACTTATTGACATAGTACTACCTGAGTTGTACTTATTGACATAGTACTACCTGAGGTGTACTTATTTATGTAGTACTACCTGAGTGGTACTTATGGATGTAGTACTACCTGAGTGGTACTTATGGATGTAGTACTACCCGAGTTGTACTTATTGATGTAGTACTGTCTGTTGGTAAAGGTCTTCTATCAGCTTGCTCTGTCGTATCTGCTCGTTAGACACAACCTCACTTCTCCTACCTCAACACTAGCGGCCCTCTTCTTCCTCATCTGGCTAAAACGATGAAGATGGAAACACTATCCCCCGTATCATTTCTCCCTGGCAACGTCCTACCAGACACCGTCCAGCCACACGGGCGTCTACATTAGTGGCTGTGACACTGTGCTACACACGGCAGCCGTAGAAAGAATCTGATTGGACGAGGTGTTCGTCACGTTGTTTGGGGGAAGTTTGACACCGGATGAAAACGAGTTTTCCGATAATACTCCCTCGAATACGTCACACCTCCTTTTGATAGGAATTTTAGGTAACCGATTCTCACCGTCGCTTATTTAGACAACACAGTTGTGTACGACAATATGACAATTTGCCCTGTGATGGCCCGGCGGCCTGTCCCGGGTGTCTCCCCGCCTGCCGCCCAGTGGCTGCTGGGAGAGGCTGCAGCATCCCCGCGGTTCGGATAATGGACGGATGGATGGATTATGACAATTTCTCAATTCATCCTGATACGATACCACAGAAAGACGATAAGATGTGATATTGAAAGCTTCACTCTGATGCCTCCAAGCCCTCCTGGATGGCTTTCCTTTCTTCTTGTCAACCATGTTGTTCAGTCAGGACGAGACACTTGTCATTATTTTTATAAAATAAGGACCATGTATTGCATATTTCAGTGAACGGAAAGGACATCCTGACTTTTCGCTGTAGGGATGAGTGACTCCGCTGTCTCAGTGTGCAGCATGTGGAGCAGACGGAGGGAGTGAAGGACTTGAAGGGTATTGGGGAATACCTGACATTGCAGGGTTTCTTGTTATTTCTGCTTTAGGTATTGCAATATTAAACAGAACACGAGTTACATAATTTCGCCGGACATGCACGGCTTTTAACTCCGATAGCGCCGTTTGCGAAGGATTTATCCGTCTATCAAAGCTTGGTGTGATTTCAGAGGCGGGAGGAGTAGTGTTCAGTCCTGAGGTCGACTCGGCGTGACGCCATTGTGTTGGGTTAATTAATACTCGGCCGCCAGTCCAGGATGGTCCGATATAAACACACGTGTAATGCCCTTTGGTGCAGTATACATGTGCTGCCCAGAGAGCACTCAGCAGATTACAGCAGGCTTCATATCACCGTCCTTCATGAGAACGAGTGATTCAAAGGTCTTAGCATAGGGGGCGCCGTACATTTGACAGAACGCCACTGTTATTGTTAAACTCTCTGGGACTAAATTACGATCTAGGGATGTATAAATGAATCTTACCTGACTTCCCCGTGCACGTGATAAATCTATCAGAGGGACGAGACTGTTTTCATTTAAGATGACTGGTAAAAAACGTGGATCTCGGGATGTTGATGCTGAAGCGATACACTGGTCAGCCCGACTTCATTCGTCTGCTGGGGCGATTAGGATTGGTGGAGGGGCAACACGTGGTCAGTAAGACCACAGAGAGGTGGGTCGGTCCATCTGGACACAACCTTTAATGAGAGAAGTGACCTCTACAGTCTCACCTGACTGCAGGTATCCCCACCCTGATAAACAATACGGGGGGGGGGGCGTCTGGGTAGTGTAGCGGTCTATTCCGTTGCCTAGCAACATGGGGATCGCCGGTTCAGATCCCCGTGTTACCTCCGGCTTGGTCGGGCGTCCCTACAGACACAAATGGCCGTGTCTGCGGGTGGGGAAGCTGGATGTGGGTACATGTTATGTGGGTATCCCAATGACTGGGACGGCTCGGAAGAGTGGGGTACTTGGCCGGGTACAATTGGGGAGACAAGGGGAGGGGCAGTGGCACAAAGACTGAAACCAACGATCGATTTCATATGCAAATGTGGGTGTGACAATTAACTAGAGTTTCAATGGCCATGTGTACTGTTCACAGAGGGTTGGGGAATAGTTCCAATCACAGCATTGTGAGATGGTGACAGATGTACTCTGAGCCCCCCCCCCCCCGGTTCAGGGATGGCTCAAACCGAAGTTCCTCCCTATCAAGGATGTGCACATCCCCATCTTTGAAAGAGTGGCTGCTGGCCTGTAGATGGTGTAGACCAGGGACAGGCAACATGGTCCAGAAAGGTCCGGTGTGGGTGCAGGTCTTTGTTCCAACCAAGCAGTTACACACCTGATTCTGTTTGTCAACCAATGGTCTTTGCTAAGGACCTTGGTTTGTAGACTCAGGTGTGTAACTCCTCGGTTGGAACAAAGACCTGCACCCACACCGGACCTTTCTGGACCATGTTGCCTATCCCTGGTGTAGACCGTGGAGTCCTGGTCTGAGGTGGTAGCTCTCCTGTGTTGTGTCGTCCTCTCAGTTTCCCTGATGTGCAAGTCTTGGCAGTCCTCCTGGCACTTAACAGGGTACACTATATTGCTCTGTTTGTGCCGGGGACCCGATCCTTGGGGGGGACCAACTTCTGGCGCAGCGTGTTTTGGGGTTCGAAAGCAACTGAGACGCGGCGTTTGTCTTGGGTGGTTATGCCACTGTATTGTTTATAAGGGTGGGGACACCTGCAGTCACTGTATTGTTTATAAGGGTGGGGACACCTGCAGTCACTGTATTGTTTATAAGGGTGGGGACACCTGCAGTCAGGTGAGACTGAAGAGGACACTCAGATGAGCGATGGAACGTTTCTCTCAGGTTGTGTCCAGATGAACCGATTCACCTTCCTCTGGTTGTCTCACCTGGATTAATGAGCATGCATGAGTACGTTGGTTAGCAAGAGTTTCCTGACCAAACAGGAAGCTGTCACTGCCAAACTGTGCTGGCGGTGAGGCGTTGCGCGGACACAAGGAAGCCCGCCGGGGTCAGAACGAATGTGAGCACAGAGAAACTCCACCGGCAACCACGCCGCCCGTCCTCCCCGGGTCGTAAATCTCCCGCTCTGGGTCATGTGAAATTTGTTCAGCGGTGTGCCCGCCTCCAGCTTTTTAAACACAGATTGCCATTTAAGTGGCGAGCCGCCACATCCAGAAATGTTTTGCAGCGTCCCATTTTCGGGCAGATGGTCAAACGGCACAACGGGCCATCGCAGCGGGAGCCGCAGGCCAAAGTGGTGTGGTCTGCTTAACGTGAAGGCCGCGGCGTCCTGACCCGGGCGCCCTGCGCTCCGTCGCTGGTCCAGGGGAGGTCGTAACACGACAACAACCGGACCTGCTCTGATTAAGGCCGGCGCAATCGTCTTCCTCCTTCCATCTTGGACGCCATTGCGCACACTTGCCACCGAACTCTATTAAGACATCTGGTTTAATGTTTCCCTCGCTATTCTTCTTCTTCTTCTTCTTTTTCTTCTTCTTCTTCTGTGAACCGTTCCAAGTTCACTGAGGTTTTTCTGGTCACTCCAATTTTCCACTGGCAGCTAGCGAGGCTATCCCGGGGTGGTTCCTCCTGGAGGGCTGTCAGGGCTCTGGGGCTTTCTTGCTGCTGTTACGCCCCCCCCATTTCTCGTTTCGCCAACCACACGGCTGTTCCCCCGGCAGCGAGAGGCCTTAGAACGCAGAGATGCTAAAGCACACGCAACACAAGACAGCACAGCTTTGTCGAGGCGCAGACGTGCAGTTTAAGGGCCCCACCTCCCATTTTACGATCCAAAACCATTGTGTTGACAGCACACACTGAACGCCCGCCTGTCAAACATACTGCGTGTTTGCATCGTCTAACTAGCCGACAAAACAAACACACCCAGAAGAAGCGGTCCTGAGACTTCGCTGTGCAAACAACAGCCGAGCCCACACCCCAGTTCCCCACTTCAGATACACTCCGGCGGCGATCACCCCGTTCGCACACTGCGTCACTGCCCCTTCGGTCTTAAGCGACGACTTCTGCAGAAACTTGCACCAGCACAGCTGATTTTACTTTGTGCTCGCCTGTATAAAGTGTGGGCGCGGGATCGGACATGCATGCATGTGGAGTGTCCGGGCTCAGACAACACAGTTAGTCCCTGGGAAGACTTATTTTCACTGCTGCCTCGGGTTCAGCGTCTAAGGAGTATAAAAAGAAGGAGGAGGAGCGAGGTTTGTGTGCGTGTGTGTGTGTATGTGGGTGGGTGTATGTGTGGGTGGGTGTGCGGGGGGAGGGAGGGAGGGAGGGGGGGGGGCTAGGTCCCCACATTTCCATGCCTTGTGTAATTGACTCTTTCATTAAGGCCAAGTGCGGACTCGAGCAGTGCCAGACCCACCGTGTGTGTGTGTGTCTGTGTGTGTGTGTGTGTGTGTGTGTGTGAGAACCAATACAAGCCTCCTCATCTTCATCATCATCAACGTTTTCCCCCCATGAGCAGCGAAGGCTCAGTGGGTCCGGAAAAAGGCGTGCGTCCACGTCAGGAGGGCCCCGCCCTCCCTCTGGAAACTGCCCTCGCTCTGTTTTTATCATTACAGCCGAGCTCTGTTCGCCTGCACGCGTGTGCGTGTGTGTGGCGAATGTGTTTTTCTAAGCGGATATCTGTGTTTGTGTGTGTTCGTCTGCCTGTGTGTGGGTCTCTGTGTGTGTTTTACTTATGTGGTCGCTCATTGTGTGTGCATGTGTGCATGTATGTGTGTGGTTATGTTGTAAGGCACATGCAACTGCCTTCACACACACACACACACATGTCCATCATTTCAGTGTGTGTGCGTGCTTGTGTGTGTGTGTGTGTGTGTGTGTGTGTGTATGAGGGGGGGGCAGCTGATTGTTACCACAGGCTGGTGGGGCGCAGCTCTGCAGCTAACCAGAGAGGCAAGTGGTGGTGAGTCAGTCCCCGCCAGGCTGACCAGCGGCCGGGGGTATTAACTCTGTAGCACGCCGCACCGAGCGAGGGAGCCAACAACCAAACAGTCATTCAGGGTTAAAAGGGGCGGGGCCAGTACAGTCAGGAAACCCGGTCGGCCTCAGCCACGTAGTCGTCATCTGCCAATCACGGCGGCTCCTGTTAAAGGGCGGGAGATTTAAGTGGGGGGAACCGGTTTGGCTGTTCACCGATGTGCCGACCTCCACCGGTCTGCATCTGTGTCTATGTGCTGCATGGACTGGGACTGGGATTGGGACTGGGATTGGGACTGGCATTAGGATGGGGTTGGGATTAGGATTGGGACTGGATCTGTTTCTATGTGCTGCATGGACTGGGATTAGGATTGGGATTTGGATTGGGGCTGGGATTAGGATTGGGACTGGGACTGGATCTGTCTCTATGTGCTGCGTGGACTGGGATTAGGATTGGGATTGGGATTGGGACTGGGATTGGAGATTTTGCTATAGTGCACATGTTGGAAGGTATCAAGTGTTTTTTTGCATGTTGTGGCACAAACTACAACAAATGGCACACACTTTACATTACTCCCCACCCTTTTCTAAAACAAACCTGGGGTTTTTGATTTTTTTTAAAGGTGTTTTCCCTCCCGTCCAGGAAGCCACTGGTTTCCATTTATTTCTGTGCGGTGTGAAAATCAACTTGCAGAGACTTGAAACTTGTCTGAGACGGGTACTCCATCAACAGCGAACACTTAGTCGCCTTCATTTTTGGCCTGAGTTAAGTTATATTGGCATAAGGCGGCGCTGAAAACCCTGGAAAACGTCTCAAATCAATCTGCGCTTTCAAGTCTGTTATCCTGTAATGATCATGTGACCTTGACTAGGAAGTCCCCAGTTCCATGCATGCTGCAGCTGCAGCATGTTGGTTTTCTGCCCTACTGGAATAAATGGAGACCAGCAGCTTCCTGGAGTGAAGGAAGCACTTGCAACATGGTTCGGAGTAATGCAAAGTACACACAGTTTGTAGTACATGGCTTGAAACATGCAGAAACATGGGCGTGTAATCCTGTAACGCACCGTCAGTACACAATACATTTACCCCCTAAAACGAGAGAAACTCAACAGGCATTTTCAAAACACTGGCGTTGTTCTGCCTAAATGCCACCAGAACCTCAGTTATGTGAAGAGAACGTATGCAGGTTTTATTTTAATGCTAACATTAATATAGCAGTGCTGAAGAACTCCTTTTACAATCAGTTATAATCAGACCTCCTTAGAGAAAATGCTGTTTCCTTCCTTCCATACGCGGTGCCGGGCCATCATGGCCGGGCGGCGCTCCAGCTAACGCCAGCGGTCCTGGATCTATCTCACCACAATACTTTGGCCCATAAAATAAGGTAAAATAAGCAGGGATTTTTTATGTCTGGTAACTTTTAAAATTGCTAAAAGTTTATTTGGTCGGGCAAACTGACATGGGCTGTACTGTTTATCTTCTGTCATGTCTGAGGTATTCTGTGTTTTGTTTCCTCTGTAATTTCCACTGAATTTGTTGTAGTTCACCACTGGCGGTGTAAACAAATTCTTCATTTGCTCGTTTTAGGACATTATTGCATTTTTTTACGGACTTCACAGTAGGTATGCCTGCAACCTCTTACTGGCTGTGTGTTTTGCAGCGATTCTACAGATTCAAGACTATTTTACCAATCTTATAAACTTGTCCCAATATATGGAATGCAAATTACTAGATTAGATTAATTAGATTAGTTTAGATTAGATCAGGTTATATTAGATTAGGTCAGATTTGTTTATATTATATTATATTATATTGGATTGGATTGGATTGGATTGGATTAGATTAGATTAGGTTATATTAGATTAGATTAGGTCAGATTTGTTTATATTATATTATATCATATTATATTGGATTGGATTGGATTGGATTTGATTAGATTAGATTAGGTTATATTAGATTAGGTCAGATTTGTTTATATTATATTATATTATATTGGATTGGATTGGATTGGATTGGATTAGATTAGATTAGGTTATATTAGATTAGATTAGGTCAGATTTGTTTATATTATATTATATCATATTATATTGGATTGGATTGGATTGGATTTGATTAGATTAGATTAGGTTATATTAGATTAGGTCAGATTTGTTTAGACTATATTATATTATATTAGTTTAGTTTAGATTAGATTAGATTAATTCGATTAGATTAGGTCAGACTTGTATAGATTATGATTAGATTAGATTATATTAGATTTGATCATATTAGATTAGATACATTTAGATTAGATTAATTAGATTAGTTTAGATTAGAATTATTAGATTAGATCAGGTTATATTAGATGAAATTAGGTCAGATTTGTTTAGATCATATTAGATTGGATTAGATTAGTTTGGATTTGATTTGATTAGATGAATTTAGATTAGATTATATTAGATACATTTAGATTATATTATATTAGATAAATTTAGCTTAGATTAGAATTGATTAGCAGTGTTGTGGTTTATAATCCTGGTCCCTCTGTATGGCGTTTCCATGTTCCTCTTGTATATGTGACGCTCACTGAAGGTGAATTGGAGTCTCTCAATTGTCCATATCTGTGTGTGTGTGTGTGTGTGTGTGTGTGTGTGTGTGTGTGTGTGTGTGTGTGTGTCCTGTGATGGACTGAGGATCTGTCCAGATGTCTCCCAGTCTTGTGCCCAGTGCATGCTGGGATAGGTTGCACCCCCCCCACACACACACACACATCCCTCATTTGGATGCTGTGGGTATAATGAATAAATGATTAAAATATTGTTAGATATATTTCATTCGAATATTCCAGTGTCTTTTTAACATTTCTGTGTCATTTCCGTATCAAGGAACCGACAACAGAAACAGACCTAAGATGGAATATTGGTTAGAGAGAACGTCTAATCTGACTGGTTGATTTGCACTGAGATGAATACAAACACGGTGATGAAGGCAGCGCAGCTCTGTACATCTCAACATGGCCGCTTGACCAAACTGACACACAACGGACCTCCTAAAGCCCGAAGAATAACGGGTCGACGTTCAGACT